>NW_004949121.1:3643969-3668075 GCF_000317375.1 Microtus ochrogaster | reverse complement strand
CTTGGCTAGCTTATGCCCCAAAATAACAACACAAATTGTATTCTTTTAAACACTGCTTGGCCCATTTCTATTTAGCCTCTTCTAGGCTAATTCTCACATATTAATTTAGCCCATTTCTAATCATCTGTGTAGCACCACTAGGTGCGCTTATCGGGAAGATTCTAGCCTATGTCCATCCTGGGTTGGAGCTTCATCGTGTGTGCCTCAGAGAACAGAGCTATCGCATCTGCCTGGGAGAGAGGAGCATGGCATCTCTCTGAGGCATCTGCCCCCAA
Source organism: Microtus ochrogaster (assembly GCF_000317375.1). Taxonomy (NCBI): domain Eukaryota; kingdom Metazoa; phylum Chordata; class Mammalia; order Rodentia; family Cricetidae; genus Microtus; species Microtus ochrogaster. The sequence goes on along the minus strand of NW_004949121.1, from coordinate 3,667,800 downwards.
GAGGAGAGCTGTGGAGTCTGAGCTCACTTCCTCTTCCTCTCAGCATTCTGTTTTGTTTACTCCTCCCACCTATGTTTTAACCTATGAGGTCAAGCAGTTTCTTTATTACTTAACCAATGACCTTCCTCCATCAACTCTCTAGCATATTTTCTCTCTGCTGTATCTATGTGGCAAAAAAGGCTTCTTGACTTCTACAGATAGCATTTAGTTCATAGTTAATAGTTCTTTATATCAGATATTCCCAGTAAACATCATCATCGCTATATTTATACTTTATCTACATATCATATAAATAATATATATGGTATGTTTAATATATTGATATGATATATTATATTTATCATTCTTATATTTGCTCTGTTGTCCATATTTCTAAAGTATCTAATCTACCACTGACTCATTTTCAATTCATTTCATTTTAATGTTATGGCATCCCTAATCACTGCCAAGAAAACTTCTGTGTTCTGTCAAGAAATCTCTGTGGTCTACAATTTCCCCATCTGCTTACTATGATAGGGACCTCAGTTAGGCAGTGTGTTAAAGCTCCCCATTCATCTGCTTTAGGTTGGGCTTCCCAGTAGGAAATTATAGTAAAGAAATGTATTAGAGATTGGTGTAGGGATGCACAATTTCCACAAAAGGAAAGAAAGCAAAATTTGCCTAAAGAAGTGACCAAAAATGTCTCCATAACTAGACCTTGACCATTTTTTTTATGGTCTCGGAAGGGGGATGAAGCTAAGATCACTTCAGAATTGTTATAGATTAAGATGAATGGGTAAAGAGTACCTCACACCTACTTTCACTCACAAGTCTGGGATCCTTAGCCAAGGTGGTTTTTCTCAGCAGAGTAAAGCTATCAGAGAGAAAGGAAGCTGAGGGTAGCTGGGTCTGACTCTCTACTGTGTTGCCAGGAAACGTGAATTTGGGCAGTACATTACTGCACCTGCTCTAAGCAGCGCTGGAGGAGAGGAGACAGGAGAAGAGATGCTAGAACCTGGACCTACTCTTTCTCCTTCTTACTTAAGATGATAATTAAATATAATACGTGTGAATCTTTCCTGCAAATGCCATGTCTTACCTCTTCTGCTATATTTGTTGTGGCTTTGACATTCCTTTGTCCTCACTATGTGCTGCTACCCATCTTATTCAAGTACTGTTATATGTAAATTATCCTCCTCCTCTAGAACCACACAGACATCACTATCTTACTAAAATAAAAAAAATCTGGGGGCTGGGGAAATGGGTCAGTGGGTAAGAACACTTGCTATGCAAGCATAAGGATCTGGGTTCAAATCTTAAGCAACCATGTAAAAAGCCAGGCATGACTGTGCTCATCTGTGACCCATCTGTAAAGGGACAGAGACAACAGGATTGCTAGAGCTGGCTGGCCACCAGCCTAGTTCTGGAATCAGTGAGACCCTGACTCAAGCAATAAGGTAGAGAAAGAGCAGGGCACCAGACACACCCTCTGATCTCCACACACACAGGGGCATGTTGATCCACATACATACATACATACATATGTGTGTGTGGTCCCCTCCACAGGTTCTGCCTGTCTGTCCTCCTTCCCTCATATATATATATATATATATCTATATATATATATATATATATATATATATATTCATATTCCTATCTTTAAGAATATTCTCTAAACTAGACTAATCCTTCTACTCCATTAACCAAGCCCCTGCTTAAAATAGAATAGTGTCAGTGGTCCTCTTAATGGTCCCTTGAGCTTGGTCAGACCAGTCTACTTGTTAGAAAAGATCCTCCTATTTATCTTGCAAGATTACCTAGGTCAAAAGTCACAGGGTAATGTAAGATCCTGCAATGGCCCTCTCCCCTGGCTCTCACCAAGGAGAGTTGCATGGAGTCATACATGGAGTCCACTTTTAAGAGTTCTTTGCAGATCTAGAGTAAATGCTCAGTTGTTAAGAACATTTGATGTCCCCCGGAGGACTCAGATTCCCAGCATCCACCTGATGCTCACAAAATAAATAAATAAACTCATTAATTAATTAAAAAAAAACTCGCTGTAACTCTAGGTCCAGGGTGTCTTGCACCCTTTTCTGGTCTCTGCGGGCACCAGACACACATGTGGTGCCCAGACAGACATACAGACAAGACTGCCATACACATCAAATGAGTGTTTTTTAAAAGGGTTCTTTACATATCAGTGCTCAACCACTCCCCTGCCTTTGTTACAGATTGTGCTTTGGCTCTCAGAACGTTAATCCTCCTCTCTTTTCTGTCTAGGATGTAAGAACCTTGAAGGCAGGTAGCATGCTGAGTGCAGTACAGAGTTTAATATGAATAAATCCTGAATCAACGGATGTGGGAAAAAAATACGTGCTTAGGCACTTTCTCACAGAGAGAAGCCATTCTTTGTCCCGAAATGGTAGCCCTTGACACAATGCCAGGTGATGTTCCATTCCAATCGAGTGTACTTATCCCAACAGGTGGTACTAATACATTTACTATGTGAAAAAAGGATGACCAGTCTTGCAAGTTGGAATCTATGCTAGTGTTCTCTATGTAAAAAAGAAACTGAAAAGATGTACCTTGTATGTGTAATAGCAAATGAAAGCCTTTTACAGCGCATTCCCACTTAGAAGCACAGGGTAAAACACGCCAACTAAGTAATTATCCCATGAATAAAAGATGATGGCCCAGCATTCAAGGCAGCATGCTAATGGATTCTTAAACCGACAGTTAAAATTGCATATATTTATCACATACAATAGGATGTGTTAAAATATATATACACACAGTGAATTATAGCTATTATTCTATTGAGTGCCAGATGCCTCTAGCTTAAGTAATTCATACAGAGGCATTTTCAATGCCAATGAAGTTGTGAACTTTATAAAACTATTGTTTCTTTCTAGATCTCTCAAAGCTAAAAGCATTTACTTTAACAGAAATCTGTATTTCATCATACAATGCCTTTTATTTAGTGCAACTATTTCTTTTTAGGTTCCACTGTCTCTCCTAGTGTTGGGGCAGAAACAATAGCAATGATTCTCAGTAGTGGACACTTTTGCCCTCAGGAGACTTCTGGCAACATCTCCAAACATTTTACTCATCACAATTGGTATGAAGGCATTTTTGGCATCTCATGGTTAGGGACTGAGATGTTGCCCCTTGTCCTAAAGAGCAAAAGACAGCAGAGAATTACCCAGGCCAAATGTCAACAGTGCTAAGATATAGAAGCCCTAAGTTAGAACAAAATGTGTGTAGAGAGGGTTGTCCATTTGTATGTGCATATGTATATGTGAGCGTGTGTAACATATGTTTGTAGAGACCTATTGTCAACGGGCATCTTCCTCAGTCTCTCCACGTTATTTTATTTTGGTTTTGAGATTATAATTACAGCATCCCTTCTTCTCTTTCTTCCCCGAGAGCCCTCCTAACTCTCCATCAAATTCACTGCCTTTGTTTTTAGTTTTACTAATAAGACCCATCTCTCACTGAACAAATTGGGCTAGATTGGCTACCACAGAGCCTTGGTGATCTCTGCTTCTCCAGTGCAGGGATACAGGAATTACAGACATTCTACATCATCCCATGGCAGGCTTCTTTTCATGTAGATGTGAGGAACTGAACTCAGATCCTTATGTTTGTGTTGCAAGCACTCGACCAACTGAGCCATCACTTCAGCCCAAGTTTTGTTTCTTTTGTGTTTGTTTTTTTTTTAATGTTATTTTAGTCTTAACATTAACAAAAAGAAGTGCCTCTTGGCTTTCATTTAAAAAACGTCTTTTTGTAAATGAAAGCAAGAAGTGACTTATGAGGCGGTGGGAGAAAGCATCATCTGAAATATTTCTAAGAAACGCTTTGCTGTAGACAAGACAATCTATGCCATGAACCAATGTGGACCCAAAGCCACAGTGAAGCTTGCTTATTTTTTTTTTATTCATTGCAAACTAATACTTATTACCACAGTGAAAAATACAAAGCATAATTTGAAGTTCCATGTTTTCTTAGGGCTGGGTGTATTTTGAACAGTGTTTTTGTTCCTATTTGGATCCTTTAAATGTACCCCATCCAAATGGTTTCTGTCAGACCCAGCTGCATGATCATACATGCTGTGTTTACAGCCTTTTATCTTCCCTGTGTCTTTCATTCAGCAGTGAGAGCTCTTGGTGTGACTTGATGCTTTCCGTGTGTTTGAAGTACACAAACGCAGGCGCACCTGCTTGCATCCTCTCTGATGAGATGACAGCTCGGAGAGGAATCACCATTACTTACCTTCTTAACAGTTATTCATGGCGGTTTTCAATAAAAAGACTTATGTGCTGTCCTCCCAATAAGAAGAAATATTTCCCCTAGGAGCTGCACAAAAAAAGGTAAGTGGAGCCATTTGTTTCCATTATGTGTGTCATTGAGAGTGAATTTCCTCAATGTTTTATCTGCAAGATTTTAAAGAAGAAAGGAAAAACATAATAAAAAATTTATAACATGGCACTCACCACACAGATAATAATAACTAAAAACATCATAGGTTAAGAAAACTTTCCATGATGTATGGAAAACATTTTATTTGACTTATATTTTAGGAATGTTTGACAAAATTGAAAAGTAAATGATTTCTTACATTTGTATCTAATGAAAATAACAAGGTAAATAATAATAATAATAAATAGCTAAAAATAAGCAACAAAAAAGATTCAACATGCTGTATTTATATATTTATTCAAATACATGAAACAATAATAATCAAAGAAAAATAAGCCATCAAATGTTTGGAGGGGGAAGTGAAATAATTATATCTTAATTAAAATAAATAAATACATTTTAAAATAGCATATATTTCACTCAGGTTCAGCATATATTCTTTTTAATATTTATTTGTTACAGGGAGAGAGGGCCTGCTTTTGGTCCCAGGTGCCTGAGAGGAGCGTGGGCCCTTTGTTTGTCCCTGCAGCCCAGCTAGCTTACACCCAAAATAAGCACACAGAAACTGTATTCATTAAATCACTGCCTGGCCCATTATCTCTAGCCTCTTATTGGCTAATTCTTACATCTTGATTAACCCATTTCTAATAAATCATTGTATCACCACAAGGTTGTGGCTTACCAGGAAAGATTCTCAGGCAGGAGAACCATGGTGTCTACTTGTCTGCCCTTCTTCCCAGCATTCAGTTCTGTCTACTCTGCCGACCTAAGTGCTGACCTATCAAAAGGCCAAGGCAGATTCTTTATTCAACCAATGAAAACAACACATAGGCAGAAGAACCTCCTACACCATTTATTTACATTATTTTTATTGTGTGTGTGTTTGTGTGTGTATGTGTATACACACATGTATGCAGCTGCCCATATAGGCCAGAAGAGAGCATCATATTTCCCTGGGGCTGTAGTTACAGACAGTGAGCCTCAAGATGTAGGTGATGAGAACAGAAACATAGTCCTCTGCAAGAATATTACTCAAGTTTAACTGCTGAGTCATCCCATTGCCTGCCCCCTATGTATTCTTATTTCTTGCTGACTGGGGTGTGATGGTGTAAAGTTTAATTGCTCATGGGGCACTCTATGGTAGCATATGGTATGAAAGTAATAGGAACTAGAAAGCAATTATATGGCAACATACAAATGACAAAACAGGTAAAGAGGAAAAACAGCTAAAACTCTAAGCAATTTCTGCTCAGATTGCACAGTTTGATTAATGCCTGTATTTTGATGACAACTTAAATAGCAAGTAGAATATATTTTAGCAGACCAGCACTTGAGCCAGGACACACACACAAAAAAAAAAAGGTTATCATAGGTCTTATTAGGATATTCTCATTGATATATGATCCTGTCTCAAATGCTAAAAGAATATTACAGATCTTTGAGTTCCCCATAAAATACTTTTCCTGAGGACCTATTTTACTATGGGTTTCAGGTGGTCACATAAAGTAGCCTGGAATATTACTTGCACTGAAAATGGATTGTTGTTTTTAATTACATAGGCAAGTTAATCCATTAGATAAATTATCTTGAAGATCTCAAATAATTTTTGATAATCAATATATTCCCATGTAAAATTAACATATTTACTAACTCTCTCATAGGTATCAGATATTAAAAGTAAAAGAAGAAAATATGGCTTGGCCTCCTTGCTTTCCCATTATGAGAAAATCTAAATGTCTTTTGGATACTTTAAGGTGAGGTAATTGATTAGAGAATTATCATAAGCGTACTCAAAGGAAACTGCAATCGGTGAGGCAGAAGGGAGTAAGGGTTGATGATCGAATCAGTTATCAGCCCAAACTTTCCATTTCTGTTGGTTTCATCATGAGGCAGATACTAAGAAGCCTACTAAGAATGGTCACTAAACCTGAGAGCCTCAAGTCACATGTAGGACGGAACAAATGGGAAATGAAGGTGAATGACTACTGTCCCATTGTCTGAAACTTGGACTGATATGAATGATTAAATAGCTCCAAATAAAAGAGTAAACAGGAGGCACAAGGAGACAAAGAGAAATTGATTCCCTTCCCTCGCATCTGCCTTCTGCTCACTCACTCTGTTTTGATCACTGATTCAGTAAAATTGGCTGCCATCGGACACTTCTCCAAGACTAGCTTCAGGCATTTGGTATTTGAGAAAGTATGAACATTGCTGTGGAATATTACTTTGCATTGTGTGAAGATGTGTCATTGCGATTGGTTTAATAAAAAGCTAAATGGTCGATAACTAGACAGGAGGTATAGGCAGGACTTCTGGACAGTGAGAGCCCTGGGAAAAAGAAAGGCGAAGTCTCCAGCCAGACTGGAATAACCAAGATGGGCATAACAGAGATGAGGTAACAAGTTCACTGAAGAACATAGATTTTAAAGGATGGGTTGAGCCAAGTTATAAGAGCCAGTTAGGAACAAGTGTAAGTTAAAGCTGACTTCATAATTAGTAATAATTCTCTTTGTCATTATTTGGGGACTGGCAGTTCAAAGCAGATTTCTTCTATATGCTTCTAGCACGTATAATCTATAATAAGTAAAACCTATCATTAAAGTCTGTAATGATATCACCAGGAAAAAAACAATAAGTGATATTACCTTTACTTTCGAAAGCACTACATCAGGGAATTAAAGTATCTTTTAATTTGTAGACCTAATACATACTAATAGAGAAAGGCCATTTGTAAGCTGCTATCTATGTCTTCATATCTTTGGAAATTATTCATGAACTAATCTTCCTCTTGCTAACCTCTAAGCTGTTAATTCTTGCTAACCTGTAAGCAGTTAATTCTGCTAGGTTTATCCCAAGATTTGTTGCTAACTAAACCAATAGCACATCTTTTCTTTCCAGGCTAGACTAGAGATAGATACTATGTCCCTCATCACCCCAAGAGTCTGCAATCTTCTGGAGGCACTGTGAGCCATGGCTCAACACTCTACTTCTAAGCCCTGGACGTATAAGAAGGGCATCCACTACATGTTTTCTCCTGAAGGTTATTCCTCCTGGCTGAGGCTCAGAGGCATGAAGCTACATGTATTTCCATGGTAAAAACGATAGTAGTTCCTATGCCACATGTCCACATCTGTGGTAAGGAGGAGCACTGGACAGGATTAGGATGGGAAGAAGCCTGTACTGAGAGTCCAGTACTGTATAATTACAAATTTTAACAGACTTTTTTTTAATTTATTTATTTATTAAGGATTTCTGCCTCCTCCCCGCCACCGCCTCCCATTTCCCTCCCCTTCCCCCGATCAAGTCCCTCTCCCTCATCAGCTGGAAGAGCAATCAGGGTTCCCTGACCTGTGGGAAGTCCAAGGACCGCCCACCTCCATCCAGGTTTAGTAAGGTGAGCATCCAAACTGCCTAGGCTCCAGCTTAATGTATAAGGAAAAGATGGGGAAACAGAAACATGGTATTCTGTTGCGATCGCCTCGGCCAGCAAGGAAGACGCAACACCGGACTCCTCTTTCAGCAGTTTATTCGGGAACCTTGAACAATCTTCGAATCCCGGGGAAAGCCAGCCCACAGCTAAAGTAGCCCCTGGTCAGCCAGCCCCAGCAAGCCACGTGGGAAATGCGGATAGGTCTAGGTACATGAAAGCAAGCCACATTCTCAGTTTAGGCCATATATGGAATGGTGTGTAACTTAGACCACCTTATCAGTCTTAGCCGTATATGGGAATAGTACGTGACTTAGAGCACATTTTCAAGAGGGGGTGATGGGCAGAAACCAGCGCCACCCTCGTGGCACTGCACAATGCAGCTCTCTACAGTATTCTGATTTACTCTGTCTCCCTTTTTGTCTCGTGGTATTTCAGTGGCTATTGTATAACCCCTCGAGGATCATGGTTCAAGCTTCAGACTATACTCGGGCATTTTGGGAATGACATTTGCTGCTCTTTCAGATGTAGGAGCAAAAGGAAAAGGCAACAAAGGCAGGCCTTGTTTATACATGATCTGTATCAGAGACTCTTCAACTCTCTTCCTTCATAGCACTATTTATTTCCACTACTTTTAACCATGAAGCTGGCTTTCAACTCCTGGGAGTGTCCCTTGCTTTTCACAGGTTAATAGACTTACAGGAGAAGCTGGGGACTTGCTAGCATCTGTCTTAAATTCAGAGAAATAAACTAGGACTGGATTTCTACCTCATTCTTTTTAACTTTATATTTTGATATTATCTTGTATAAGTTAGATAAATGTCCTATTTCCATTTTCTGTAATAAATAGAAAGCTGAATAAATCCTATTTATTATCATAAAATAGGATTTCCATTAGCCTGCCTCTACTATGCGATTAATCACCACCCTAAGGAACAGCTCTAGATAAATTATTACAAATTTCTGCTGTGCCTGGTGAAGCATTCCTATAATTCCTGCTCTCAAGAGAAGAAGGCAGAAGGATCACTTAAAGTTCAAGGTCAGCTTGATCTAATCAAGTTCCAGATCAGTAAGAGAGGCATAAGAAGACTTCATATCAAAAAGGCCACTGGGGAGATTTGGTAGTTATAGAGTTTGCAGTACGTGTGTGAAAACCAGAGCTCTTATCTCTAGAACCCACAAAAAATAATAAAATAAAGTTTTAAAAAAAGCTGGGTGAGCATGATGACTTGCCTGTAATTCCAACCCTCTGGAAAACAGAAATGGGATTACCAGAGGAAAGTGGCAAGCCAGAATGGCTGCATTTACGAGCTCTGGATTCAGCTGATAGACCTTGCCTCAATAAGATGGAAGATGACAGAGGAAGACGCATAACATCAACCTCAGGCCTCCATAAGCACACAGATGCATATGCATAAATGTCACACACACACACACATACATTCACACACACAAAACTTTTAAAAGTGAAAATAAGTAATTACTCATCTCAAGTCACTATTTTTACTAATAAACCTCTAACACTTGCTATCATAACAGTCATATGACAGCATTTTGCTGTTCAGTTATTCTAGATTTCATCCTTGGTTTCACTTATAGTTATAACAATAAGTAGTTTGTAAATGATGCACAGGTTGATGGATAGATAGATGACAGGTAGATAGATAGATGACAGGTAGATAGATAAAGAGATAGATAGATAGATAGATAGATAGATAGATAGACAGACAGACAAATAGATTACAGAGGATAATAAGAAAGTTAATAATTTAGATACTTGATTAATAGAAAATATATAAGTAGATTGGTTGATGAACGAGTAACTAATGAATAATAAATAGATAATAGGTGACATTAAATAGATGACAGATAATATGTGGAACATAGATTGATAAGGAATAGATAATAGATGATAGGTGATATATAAATGCTTGATAGGAGACAATTGGCAGATTGATTTGTACAGAATTGATAGATATGCAGTAGGTAGATAAATTGACGATACATGGACAATCAGATAGGAAATAAGCCAGGAAGTAAGAAGTGAGAAAATAAGATTATCATCATTTGATAATTTTGTTATTATACACATAAAACTTTAAGAATCTAAAACCCCAACTACATTAGGAAAATTACTAAAACAGAATTTTCAAAATGTAAAATCTATGTTTGATGTTTTCTATACAGTTCATGAAAAATCAGAACAAATCTTAAAATGTGAGATAATATTGGAGAAAATTATATATATTATTTATAGATTAAGTTATTTAACATTTTTCTTTATTGTACATGCCCCTTCTCATTATGATGCACTCCCAATTATGCATAAATTAATAAATAGGGGATTGTTCTTTTTTTTTTTTTTTTGATTTTCGAGACAGGGTTTCTTTGTAGCTTTTTGGTTCCTGTCCTGGAACTAGCTCTTCTAAACCAGGCTGGCCTCGAACTCACAGAGATCTGCCTGCTTCTGCCTCACGAATGCTGGGATTAAAGGCATGCGCCACCAACGCCCGGCTAGGAGATTGTTCTTAAAAGTTCCCCAGGGGACACAATTTGTCTTACTGAGCATGCACTAAAAGCTAGTTTTGCCTGGATTGGCCTTCCTACTTCTATATTCAAACATAGCTAGAGTGTGACTGACTAGACAGACTCTGTCTAAGTCTTATGGTTGTTCAAGTGAGGAAAAACCTTTCCAATTTTTCAAAGAGGGGTGTGCATTTAGCTCAATGCAGGTGGTAGTTTTAGGTTGCCAACAGGTTTCTAAGTGAATTGTTCAGAGCTGGGTGTGTGTATACATAATATATTTAGATAAGTGTCTCAGTCTGCCAAGTGTACAATCAAAGCCAAGTGGAGTCCTGAGTCACTAAACAAGTCCCTATGCTTGCCTGCCTCAAAACATGTGATGTATATCACAATACTGGAGGCTGTGCTTTCATGGTGTCTTTCCATTCTTTTTATTCTTGCTACTTTGACCAGTAGGTATGGTGGGGTAGATGAGACTACTTTTAAAAAGTTAAAATATTTCCAAATAACTAGCTTAAACAGCAAACTATGTTCTGAGATGAGTAATGCAAACATTCTCCCCTCCTCCCCCATGAACTATAGTAAACTACTTCTTCATGCAATTGGATAGAAGCAAATCACCCTCTAGGGCTCATCTGAAAAGCCTCACCTCTCTAATATTCTTATCAAAATCTCAATTGTTTGATTTTACCAATAAAGACTCAGGAGCCAGATGCTGGGGTGAAAGCCTGCTAGCTCAGAGAGGCAGGGAGTGCACCCAGTTGACCGTTCTCCTCCACTGATGTCCAACACTCTTGTCCAGGCCATCTCAAAAACCTCTTCAAACTGAGAAGTCCCTCCTTTCTATTTCCTGCTTGTCTATCCATCCTTTTGATTCCCTCTTACTCTCTATGGTTTTTTCCTGTATTCTCTTCCTGTCAAATGGCTGCTTGCTCTGCCTCTTGACCTATGGTTGACTTTATTTAATCCTGTTTACAATGTTCAGGCAGAAAGCTCTAGGATTAAAGGTGTGTTTAAGGGCTGAACCACACCACAACTAGAAACAGAATTTTCCAGTAAATAATGACATCTCAGTGTTCACAGTGTGAACTGCAGCACCCTCCTATTCATACAAATGCTTGATAAGTGGGACTCTGCTGTCCAATGGAAAGGGCAAGGGGGACTTTTGAAAGTGACACAAAAGTAGCTCTTAACATGACCTTGTGGTAGGCAGTTTTCTCAAGTGATTGAAGGTATCTTCTGGTAGAAATATGATCAAACATCACACCCTGTTGTTTTCCTGCTGGAGCATTCTAGTAACTGCTAGATTAAGACAGTCTACTTGTAAGAAAGCACCTAAGGTCTCTCTAAAGTGGCAGTTCTCAACCTTTCTAATGCTGCAACATTTAATACATGTTGTGTCATCACATGTTGTGGTCACCCCCAACCATAAAATTCTTTCATTGCTACTTCATAACTGTAATTTTACTACTGTTAGGAATTTGTACTGTAAATATCTGATATGCAGGTATCTGACCTGAGATTACAAAAGGGCTTGAGATGTACAGATGAGGACCACTGCTCTAAAGGGGGTTTGATGTGAGAGATTTGGGAGAACAGAAGGGGTCACACTGTGAATAGTCTAGTTCTCAGGTAGAGATGGTACTAGCAGAGGTGTGCATGGCTGATCGCATCTCTGGATTCAACTGTGACCTGAAATCTACAGTCTACTTCATCCACAAACACTGGGGAGTCTGGCTTTTTCAGGAAACATTCTTATCAGGGTTTTTTTTTTCTTGCTGTGTATTATCTATAATATTATATTAAGAATATCTTTTAAATATCCCCCAAAATCTCAACTACCAAAGATCTATCAGCAAGTGTTCTAGAACCTGTCTTCCATAATCATCCCAGCACAGCTTGGTAAACGAGTGAGTGAGGAGTGAGTGACTTAGTGAACGAGCAGATGAGAAGACTGGCTCGGTCAGGAGAATCTGCATGACAAGATGTCTATAAACAAGAACAACCACAATAACATCTAGATTTTTACTGAATTCTTGAATGGCAATAATGTTTCTGATCCCACTATCTCTGGTGTTAAGTGTACAAACCCAACATTCCATCAGTCCAACTTCACAGATTCTTCAGGGTTCTCTTTCACCCACCACACTGCACCAAACCAGAAACTTTGTTCCTTCAGCCTCTAGGGTCAAGTCATAGGTTTCAGCATAAAGCAACTACCTGACACAGGTCATACTGTTTTCCCTTGGCCCATGACTAGTAGGTACAGAGAAGGCATATAAAGACCCCACCCTCCCGCTCAAGTTCAGGGGAACTGAAAAGTGATCCTCCAGGACAGGACAGCTCCTCTGTTGTTCTTAGCTCTACACAGCCCTGCTTTCATAGATCTAGATATTCCCTGATCTCAGGAGTACTCCCTATAAGCCTCTGTGCATGTCAATCATTGTCATATAGTTATCACCCCAGTGATCCGGGCTGTGACTAGCTATAACAGTTCCCAAACTCTTCACCAGCTCCTGGACTGAGACAGGATAGTGCATTTACCATAATTGTTCTAGTATTAATAAAAACCTGAAAGTCATAAATTGAGATTTTAAACCTGATAAATCCAAAGAACAGTGGAGGAACAATCAGCTGATCCTACTCTACAGATTTCCCAGATTGAAATCTTCCCCAAGTTCCTCCTTATCTCTTCCTGCCCCTCTATTCTAATTCCAATCAGTCAATCACTGACTCTGTCTTTATTTTTCAAAGTTTAACTGTATTGGCACAGTGGAGTAACAGTGTGAACAATTTTCTCGCAACAATAATCTGCTGGTCTGAAAGAAGAGCAACTCTCTACAGGAACCTTATGTGAGCCATGGGAGAACTGCCGTTCAGTCTTTTGTATTTCCATTGAGAATGCCACCCAATTGGCAGTTCAAAAAGTGAGAACAAAATTAGCAAGTTCATTAAGGCTGATAGCCCAAACATATTATGTAGAAATGCAATTTTGTCATTATAAATGCTATTCTACTTTGAAAGAAAAAAGATTACTATGGGTAATCTTTACTTTCTATTCCATATAATGTAGGAGACAAAGAAGGGAGACACTCCGTGTAATTAGCTTCTCAGTGAATTCCCTCTTGAGATTTGTTGTAAAAGACCCACATAAATTCAGACCCCTATAGCAGAAAGAGTAGAGTAAAAAAAAAAATCTAGCAGGGAGAGAAGAACCAAAAACCTAGGTTAGCCAGTTCAGTGACCCTGTTTCAGAAACTGGCTGACCATAAAGTTAGGTTATAATCTTGAGAATAATCTTGAGAAATGGAGTTACCCCTTTGTGATTATCACTGGTATTTTTGGAATTTTCCAATGACACCCTCCCTACCCCCTTTGGGTTATTGGGTTATGGTTTCTTCCCTTAAATACCCCTTCTCCCAGCTACTTGGAGTTGAACGCTCTATCCCTGCATGGGAAATGAGTTTTGGCCCCAGTGCACTGGTTCCTGTCCTGTCAATAAACCTTGTGTGATTGCAGCAAGGATGGTCTCTCATGAGTTCCTGGGAGGGTCGTGTTATCCCAAGACTTGAGTGAGAGTCTACCCACTCAGGGGTTCTTTCAGTTGTAATATGCATTTCTTTCTGCAAAAACAATACATTTCTACTCTTGCTTTTTAAAAATTCTGTATGATGGAAGGAACGCACTGCCAGTGGGAAACAGATAACAGGCTCCAACTGCAATGCTCTTTTGAGATTTCAAGCATCATTCAGGTACACTCATCCTCGGTGAATCCTACAAATTAGAAGTAATAAGACAGATGGATACTTTGACCTCTGTAAAGCAGGTAAATTACAAAAAGAGCCTCCGCTTGCCCTCATTACGGCAAATCTACAAGGCAAAAAGCACAAAATAAGTGGTTAATTATAATTAATAACCAAAGGACTTGTGTGTCAGTATAGTCTTCAGACTCTAAAAACATGACTCCACTGATCCTCACGTGGAGTGTGCTTTATTCATTTGTGACAGAATTTAAACCATTCTCCCTCTTCACTTCTGTCTCAATTTCTACATGATTAACAATAGGTAATCTTGCAACCTGTACAGTTTGAGAAGTGTGAGCTTTGCCCTCAATGTTGGAAGCAGAAAAAAGTTTAAAAATCAACTTAGAATAAAATATTGTGACTCTTCCTTTTAAAATGAAATATAGCTTGGACTTTGAGGCGATCGATGATCTTTGAATTGATTTATATCATAATCCACATCCCTCTACCCTTTTGTTATCTTAAAAGAAACAGTGTTACATAAGAAGAAATGGAAATGATGCTATGTTTATTTTTCTATTCTTAAAAAAAGGTTTTTACAAGACTTCCATGAGCTACTGAAGAACAGAAACGATCCAAAATTTAGTCTACAGAGGAAAATTGTGAGTTATATATCTATAGTAATTCTGTCACCTTAGACCACATCGCGACAGGTCAAGGTATGTTGGGGAAACTCGTTATCCAGAGGCAGTTATCTAGTTGTTACTAGATGGTGATCTCTATGGTACCGGGAAATTAACTCAATGTGGATAACAAAGAAGACACAGAGTTGGGTGAGTAGGGAATGGGGTGAATCTGTGAGGAATTGGAGGAGGGGTAAGATCAAAATACATTGTATAAAACTCTCAAAAAAACTAGAAGAAAAAGAAATGTTACAAAGATTGCTCACACAGAAACACACACACACACACACACACACACACACACACATTCAATATAAAACCCCATGCCATTAACTTTCTAAGAGAAGACATGGCAGACACTTAAGATAATGGTGCTGGCAAAGTTTTATTTATTAAAATCCCCCAAAGAGACTCTGGGTGGGGGGCACTCAGGCTAACTGCAAATCTTTCCCTCGACTCCTCCAGAACCACTTCCTCCAGCTCTGGAGCAGACCATCTCCTGCAAAATGGAGATGTTCCCCTTCCACATGTGGTCATGTCTGAGACAGGAAGGGAAGGCTCCAGGCCAGCCTGGGCTTCGTAGCAAGCCTTGTTTCAAAGCCAGAAAAATGACACAAATGAGGTACAAATGGACCTTAAATGCATGTTAATAGAGGAAAGAAACTGGTTTCAAAGACGATATTCATTAAGGGAGGAGCTCAGTGGGTAGAGTGTTTGCCTGGAACGCACCAAGTCCTGCCTGGGCTCAAGCTTGAGCATCCCTGTAAACTGGGAATTATAGTCTATGCTTATAACCCCAACACTGGGGAAGTAGAGACAGGAAGATCAGAAGTACAGGTCATCTTTATCTCATAGGGAGTTCAAAGCTGTCCTGGACTACAGAAAAATTTGTGCCAAAAAACAAAACAAAAAAACAAGTATTGTTCATTATATAACTCCAGCCATATGATGTTCTGAAAAGTGGGAAGGTATGAAGATTGTAAAAACACAAGAGGCTCTCAGGAGTTAGATGGAGGACAGAATGAACAAGAGACAAGAGGTTTGTTTGGACCAGTGAAAACACTTTTATACTATACTGGTGGCTTTATGGCATCAGGTCTTTGTCTACGCTGACTTCTCAGTTTGCTTGGATGATTATAACAAAATACTTTAAAATTTTTAGTTTACAAATAAGGGAAATATCTTGCTTACTGTTTTAGAGGCTGAGAAGTCCATGTTCAAGATGTTAGCAGATTCCTTATATGGTAAGAGCTTCATAGGTGGTAATTTTGAAAAAAAATAGATTTATTTTATTCTATATATAAAATAGCATATACATGAGTGTTTTCCCTACATGTATGTCTGTTCACCATGTGTGTGTATGGTGCCAATGGAAGCCAGAAGAGGGCATCAGGTCTCCTTGTGAGCTACTGTGTGGGTACTGGGAATCAAAGCAGGGTCCTCTGCAAGAGCAGCAAAGCAGCGAGTGTTCCAAACTGCCGAGCTATCTGCAGGCTGGTGGTCATGTTTTGTCTTTACATGGTAGCAGAGATAACCCCCTTTTCTTTTCTTTCTGTGGCTCTGGGAATTGAACCTAGAATTCCCTGTGTGTCAGAAAAGTGTTCCACGGGTGAATTCCTCTGCGGCTGCTCTGGTCTCTTTTCAAGGTCACTAATTCCACAAATGCCCCACCCACCCATCACTCCCACCACTGCACTTCAGTGGAGAAAATGTGTGTCAGCTTTTGATTGGGGGTGGGGGGAACTTTCAAACCTTGGAATCCATTGTTTTCATAAGAACAGAAGGAGCACCAGTAGGAACTAAGCTCTTGAGAGAGTGATGCTTCTGTACAAGGTCATCACTTGTCATTAGTGGTACCAGAAGTAGTGGCACAGGGCCGGTATCCCAGTCCTGAGTAGGCAGATGCAGGAACATCACTGGGAGTTCAAGGCTGGCCTGAGATACATAGTAAGGCCTGTGTAAGATACAATTATAACAAACGTACCCATTGGGTGGGTGAGAGCAATATCTGCTGAGAGAGTAACGACTGTATCGGTGGTTTGGTACAAATTGTTGCCAAAAGGCTGGATGGTAAAGGTATGGTCACCAGAATATAGTATAACTGGAGATGGCAGAAGTCTGGAGGTGGAGCCTACTTAAGGAAACACATCCCTGAGATCATACCACACAGCCTGTGCCGTGTCCTGAAGATCCCTTCCTTCCTCTTTCCAAGTCTAGGAACTTTGCTCCACCATGCCCTCCATGAGTCCAAATCCACTAGCTTAGAAACAACAGAAGCAAGCAAACAGGACTCCAATCTCGAACACCACAAGCTAAATTAACTCTTCCCTGCCCAATGCTTTTTTTCTCAGGTATTTTGTCACAGTAACGTGAAACTAACACCCAGGAGGGAACAGGAGGTAGAGAAAGCCTCCAGGTAATTTTTTTTCTCTTGGAAAGAAAAGGGGAGGGGGTGAGTATGTCTAGATTTTTTTTTTAAGTCTGGTGATACAGTTACTTTACTGACTTCTGTGTAAATAGTAATGTGTTGAGAAAATGGCACTCGTAAATGTGCCAACAAAAACAGCAAGGAATGAGCACAGTAGATCTTCTGAGACTGATTAGGACGTTGATACAAGAGAAAGAGAGACCCTTGTCGCAAGAGTTGATGGGTAATAGAATTTGCAAATTAAGAGGTCTTGGTAATTTTCTGAATGTGGTGGTAAAGACAAAGGATTGAATAGCAGCATCTCCTCATATTACCCTGGGCCAATTCATCTAGATTTGTACCTTGGATGGATCTGAACATCATTACAGGAAGCTATTAGGTCAAAAGACTTGGAAAGAATGAATGAGCTATGGGTGAAATACCAAAGCTAGCCATACACAACATTGAAAAAGGCAAAAAGAGAATTATCTGGGCACTTATTTTCAGCCTAAAGCTTTTTACCCATGAACAAAACCAGCATCTTGGGGTCCTGATGAATCCACTACTACCCCCATTCCTCTGGTCTTCTGAGGAGGCAAGGGAGGAAGCCTCTAGAAGGATTATCCTCCTAGAGAAACAAAACCATGGCTTGAAAGCCAGACTCCTGGCATCTGTCTTAAACACAATTCCCCAAAACTGCCTAAGGAGGGTTTTACTGTCCCTTCCCTCCCCCCCACCCCTGCTGTCTGTCCACTGACCTGTCTTGTGTGGAAGATCAGGAGTGTCTCACCAATACCAACACTGGTCTCTTTTGTCTCCCAGTCCTCTCAGCCTTAAAGACAATTATATACAAAGCAAGTCAGCACTTTGAGCATTTTTTTCCTGTAGCTCATTCAATTTGATCACTTTGGCTTAATTATTCCTTGCACTGGTGTTGCTCACAAATCCATACTCAAACAGAGGTCAAAAATCCAAATTAAGATTCTTTTTGTGAAAGAAAGTGTTTGTTAATCTAAACATATAAAATGTTTTAGGACTGAACTCAGACCAACAACACCTTTAATGGCTAAACTGTCTTCTGGGTCTTTGCTTCTACTTTCATGTCATCTGTACATATATGATTTTATGTGTGTCCATACAAAGTCTAGGTCACACAAATGAGAGAAAACACTGAATTTTCTTTTTTGAGACTGATTTTATTCAGTTACTGTAATCTGCAGCTACATCTATTTTTCTGAAAATTATGTAACTTCGTTAATGTTTGAAAACAATCCCATGGCGTATGCAAGCCCAACCTTTATCCATTCCTCTGTTGAAAGACAATTAAGTTGGTTCCATAACTTAGCTATTGTGAATAGTGCCACTCTTACAAAATGATGAAAACACTTTTTAAAAAGATTTTATTCACCTAATAAAACACAAATTTATTATGTCCAAATAGTATTGAATCTGTATGTAATAAGCTGACTGATAGACTTGAGAGAAGACTTTAAAATTAGTATTGCTTCCCTCTAGTGAATCAACAACCAATTTTGAAGAAGTAAATACACGGAAAAGTTTATATTATACAGAGGCAACCACAATTTACTTTTGGTAGTTTGGAAACGTGCAATTCTCTTATGATTAGCTGTACTCCCCATGCTATGAAATAGATAGAACTTAAAGATATTTCTCCCCACTGAAACTTTTTGCCCTTAAATCCCCTTCCCTCCTCCCTAGTTCTCTCTGTGTGTGATTTCCATACCCCCCTCCGTATCTGTCGGTTTGATTATTTGAGACGCCACAGATGAGAGACAGGTTACAGTGCTTGGCTCTCTGTGTCGAGCGTATGTGACTTGCAGTAATATTCTGTACTTCCATCCGTACTGTAACAAATGGCAGGGGCTGGCTTTTTATGTTGACCACTACTCCACAGCATGTGCATCCTTTTCTTTATCCACTCATGTACTGAAGGACACTTCTGCTGATCCCATAGGCTGGGTGGTGTGAGCGCTTCTAAAATGAACGGAGCACCTAACATGTCCTCAGCAGTCAGTTTGCTTTAAATTTGTTGGGCGAATAATTACCCAAATCAGTAAGTTTGTTTGATCACATAATAACTTGATACTGTTAATTTTGCATATTTATTTGTGTGTGTGTGTGTGTGTGTGAGAGAGAGAGAGAGAGAGACAGAGACAGAGACAGAGACAGAGACAGAGAGAGACTGAGAGAGAGACAGAGAGAGACTTGAAAACTTGCTGGACTTGATTCACTCCTTCCACCGTGTGGGTCCCAGGATAGAATTCAAGTCACCAATCTTGGCAATAAGAACTTTTACCTGCTGAACTTTATTTTGGTCCATTAATCTATTTTTTAAGATGTATTTATTTATTCATTTATTATGTATACAACATTCTGCCTTCATGTATGCCTGCATGCCAGAAGAGGGCGCCAGATCTCATTACAGATGGTTGTGAGCCACCAGGTGGTTGCTGGGAACTGAATTCAGGACCTCTGGAAGAGCAGCCAGTGCTCTTAACCCCTGAGCCATCTCTCTCCAGCCCGATTAATCTAATTTTTAAGGCATTGTTGAATCCTACCAACTGTTGTGCATTTACTTTGTGTCCTGAAACTTTTGTTTTGTTTGTGTATTATTGCTCTCAGATTTGCAGTGAGATGCCCAGGGCTTTCTACTCATGAGATTACATTATCAGCCAACATGATCAACTTCACTTTTTCACCTCCTATGTGGATGTCTTTCATTTGTTTCCCTGCCTGGGTGCTGTTGCAGGGACTTCCATTATGACCCATGATAGTCTTACAGATCCTGCGGAAGCACCTTGATCAATAGCAGATGGCACCTCTGACGCTGGCACAGTCAGATCTCCTAGTGACCTTCTTACCATCTTTGTGCAGGCACATTCAGTAACAGCCACTTGATGATGAAATACCTTGGTGGTGCTTTTCTGAACACACCGTCATCAGTAGCCTGCACATATCTACACACTATGCTGAACAAAAAAATGGCAAAGATGGGCATCCTTGACCTGCTACAGATCTTAGTCTACCTTCAGATTTTCGGCATTGAGGGTAATGTTAGCCTTGGAGTTCTCATATTTGGCCTCTCTTTTTCTGACACATAT
This sequence comes from Microtus ochrogaster, assembly GCF_000317375.1. NCBI lineage: Eukaryota > Metazoa > Chordata > Mammalia > Rodentia > Cricetidae > Microtus > Microtus ochrogaster. The sequence goes on along the minus strand of NW_004949121.1, from coordinate 3,647,494 downwards.
TCTTCCTACACACAGTTTTTATGAGAGTTTTCACTGTAAATGGATGCTGAATTTTGCCAAAGGCTTGTTTTTTGTTTTTTTTTTTTATGTGCCCAATGAAACGATCCTGTAGGATTTTGTCTTTTGTTGTGTTGAAGGTTAAATCATAGGTAGAAAAAAAGCCAGCCTGAGTCCGAGGGACTAGGCTGGAGGGAAGACAAACCAGGGGCCCACCTAATGGCACTGGGTGTATGTGCCTCCAACCCCCCACACCCCACCCCCAGAATTTGGGGTAAGGGTGGAGAATTGGGAGAGTTAGAGAAGCAGAATGGTTCATACGCCATGGAAAGAACATAAAGGAAGGTAGATGTAGAGGATTGGGCAGATGTTGGGGTCCAGCTTGTCCCCTGGGTCCATGCAGTAGTCTTCTTACCACTTGGGACCACAGCAATATCCAGATCAGGTGGCTACCAAGGGCCATATGTGTGTCTCTGGTCCTGCTGTAGCCAGGGTCTGTGTTTATATCCATGTCTCCTGTTGCCATTGAGTGCCATGCTGACTCCAGGGGACTGGGCTGTCTCCTGGGGCCAAAATCGGGTTCATGAGACATGCTGCCACTAGGGGGCCTACTGATCTTGGTAGCTTTGGGTGTCAGCTGGGGCTATGATGACAGTCAGGTCTAGGCTGCTGCCGAGGACCATGTCTGTGATCGTGATCCTAACACAGCTAATACCCATGTCCCCACGGTGCCAGCAAAGGTCATATGAAATCCGGGGTCTGGGGCACATCCCGTGGCCTTGTTGGTATCCAGGGGCCATTCTGCCATTGGAGCCATCCTGATCTGAGTGCAGGGAGCTATCTATCACTCAGAACAAGGATGTTGACCTAGAAAGGCAAGGAAAGGTGGCAAGGAAAAGGTCCCAGGGCTAAATGGGAACAGGAGGGAGCCTAGGGACTAGCATTGCCCTTGAGTTTTAAGGCAAATAGCCCTTGTTAGGATCACAAGTTCCTTTCGCCAGAGATAAGAAGGGTAACCCTTTTTAAGGAGTAAGAACTTTCTTCAAGCCCCCTGAAGGAAGGGGAGCTTTATCCAAATACTTGACTTTGGGAAAAGAACTTCGTAGTATTATCTCTGTTAAGAATGAACCTTAGAAAACAACAATTTTTCAATTGAAGTTCCTCTTAGTATCAATATAAAACATTTCTTTGATTCAGCTTATCCAAATAGCTTAGGCCCTGGGAAAGCTGGCCTTACCTCTACAGCAAAGCAAGGGAGCTGACCCCTGCACTCAGGAAAGAGAGACCCCACCCCTCTCCACTGGCATGGATGAACCCACCCTGAGGGTATGCCTGCCTATAGGGGAGTTGACTCCATCACTATAGCCGAGGAGGGTGGTCCCAGTGGCTGGATCTGACCTGCCTGGCTAACACCCAGGCCCACAACTGGGCCTTGGGTTGATCCACCTTAGCATCTACCCCATCTAGATCCTGGTGGAGCACCTGAAGGGGCTGGTCCTGCAGAACCATAGCCACAGGATCTCCAAGACACAGGATACCCCGGAAGAGCTCTGGTGAAGATCCCCTGAGGTTGGTATACCAAAAACCTTGAACCAGATTAATGACTCACTGCAGTGAACAGTTGCCAATCAAGTTGATGGGACAAAGAGATATACTATCTGACTCACTGAAGCCTTCAAAGTTATCAGGACAGATAAAGCGGTGGTGGAGAGAAGGAGAAGCAGAGATTTTGCTGTTTTGGGTGTGGCTTTTGTTCTGTTATGGTTTATTGGGTTTTGTTTTTGTTCTTGCTTTTGTTTGTTTGCTTGCTTGCTTACTTTGTTTTATTTTCTTTCATGGGGGGGGGAATGCAACAGAGATGAGGGGGAACATGGCGGTACTGCAAAATGAACAGAATTGGGGTGCATGACGTGAAACCCCCAGAGATTCAAAAGAGAAGTTTTTTTTAAGAAGTTAAATCATGTTGATTAATTTGCATACATTGAGCCATTTTTGCAGGCATTCCTGTCTGCAGCTGGCTGCTGCTGGAGTTGGATACTCCCTCTTCATTCTCTTCATGGAGCTCCGGCTCTGCTTCAGTTTTCAGAAAGAGCCTGTCTTTCTGAAGTCACCTTCCAGGGAAAGCAAACTAGGAAATCTCAAAACCCGTCTGTATGGGCTAGAGAGAAGGCTCAGCAGTTAAGAACAGAAAGAGAGAAGGACCCAAACAAAGAGTTGTGTTCCCAGTACCCACATCCGATGATGTAACTACTTTTAACTCCAGTACCAAGGGATACAAGGCCCACTTCTGCCTCCTGAGGGCATTGCACAGACACGCATGGGCACATCACTAAAAACAAATCCTTAAAGTTGAAAACCAATAAGAAGAGTGTCCTCACTTGGCTTTTGTTTGTGTTTCTCAATGTTTACCACATTTCTTTACAGCTTCTGAGAGACATTTCTCTCAGATCTGCAGTTCTGACTGGTCTGACCCTGCAGGAGCTTACTGACTGAGTGACTCCTTCCGGAGATAGTACGTTCCTCAGGGTTTTATTCACGCTGCAGGCTGTGACTTGAAACTCTGTTTCTTCCTCTCATCTCTAACAGGGTGAACTTGGAAAGAAAAGGACTTGAATCTCTCTGATTATTTCTCTCTAGAGTCTTGCTTTCAAGGCACAATGCAAAAGGAAGAGTGAACTGAATGACCCAGTTATGTAACTGGGTCAGGGAGACAGCTCGGTGGGTAAAGGCTCCTGCCACAAAGCCCGGCAGCCTCAGCTCTGCGCCCAGCACCCTCCGGAAGTGAAAGGAGAGAGGTGACATCCCAGCTTTGTCTTCTGACCACCATGTGTGCACCATGGCACTTGTGCCCACATGTATCACAAACTCTCACATGGTAATAATGAACAAAGAAAAATTTTAAATTAAAAAAAAATCTACATGACTTCTTTGATACTGAAAGGTCCAGCCATTGTAAGCCTAACCTACAATAATCTAAATTTTAAAATGACTCAACTATTTAGAACTTCGTATTTCTTTTTCTTTGGCAAAATTCTAGCTCGCTGAAGTCTTTGACAACTATTCTGCCAACAAAACAACAGCTGAACCTCTTTGACCGAACTCCGGAAGTTGTGACTTTTATAGCTTTTGTGTATTTTCTTGGAATTTTCCTCTTATCATTGCTTAGCTACTTGTTCACCAAGAGATTGTACCTTGAAGACCATGGATAAGGTCAAGCGATTTGCTCAGGACAGATAATTGAATAAGCTCCTTTGACATAGGCATAAATGTAAGACTTAGATATTAGTTTCTACTGCGGCCACATTTGGTGTGCTCCGCAGTTTGCAGAAGCGTGTTTTTAATGAGAGTGATGCTGTTGGAGGGTCTGGGGAAACAGCTCACTTGGTAAAGTGCCTACTGTTGTGCTTTCCTGTCGCTTTAAGGGACAAGCCACGCCCACTCCCATTACCTCTGACCTGCCCGCTGCCATCTTGGGCCCTTCCTTTTCTGCTTCCTTGACGTGTGTGCTTTTTATTATAAGGAAGACCT
>NW_004949121.1:3635480-3643274 GCF_000317375.1 Microtus ochrogaster | reverse complement strand
GAGAGAGAGAGATAAGGGGGAGGGAGGGAGGGAAGGAGGGAGGGAGAGAGAGACTCTGCTTTAAAAACAGAAAGTGAGATGGAGAATTGCTAAAGATGACACGGGTTGACATGCTCATACACACGTGTGTGCACCTACATCCGCTGTGAACGCACATGTGAATATGTCCATATACCATAAACATACACAAAAGAAAAGAATGTAGAGACATCCGTGATAGCTAATTCTCCAGCATTTTGCTACATTTCATCAATGTGGTTTCATTTTGTTATTGCAAAGACAGATATATATAAAAGATGTTGATACTTTTATTCCTACAATTACTCACCTGTACTACAGTGGCAAGGATGGATGCTTTTATTTAAGGTGATTTATTCATCCTACATTCCAAGATCAGTGATTTATTAGCTAGAGGTAAAATGAAAGAGCACTAAGAAACAATTTGAACACAATGGAGATGAACCGTTTCCCTTTCTGGGTAATGTCAGTGTGGGGGCTCCTATCAGGATGTTGGTAGGGTATACATTTCAAATTAAATAGTGATCAACAGGGACTTGTGAAGATCCTGGTGATTTGGTATAAATAACCAGGAAAGCTTTTGTATATAAAATAAATCCACTTTAATTATATCCTCAGCTAAACAAATTGTTGAGCTTTTTTTTTTTTTTTTTTTTTGCCTATGTTGGGAAATTCCATGTCTAGGAGAACCAAACAACACAAAAGGCAGCAGCTGGGATTTCCATTAGGCTCAACACAAATATGCCTTTATTCTGATATTATTAAGAATTATGCTCTTGCAGTGCTATAGGGTGATTCCTCAGAGACACTGCTACCCCTCCCTTTAATCACTGGTTTGCAGACTGCCCGTGGCTATTCCTGGCATGTACTGTTGCATAATGGGGAGCTCTTCAGGGTGGCTGTTCCTGAGGTTCAGATCTGAGCCATGGGATCTGGATTGAGATAAAAGCTAATGTAGGTCTCAACTCTGCAATTTGCTAGCTATGTGAGCACTGGCAAATTATTCACTATAATCCACAGCTAAGAATAGCTCTTTGATAACAGCATTCTAATAAGTATTGAGAAATTCTCTATTCAACTGCAGTTAGAAGGATACCCAATGTATAGTCTTGAATGCTTACTAAATGTTACCAATAATTAAACCACTGAGGAGAAATTGAAGGAAAACAAGGATAATTACAAGCTGAAGTTTCTAGCTTTTGAACCTGTTCTCTATAATTTTTAACTGTGTGTTCAATACTTAATATTAAACATATATTCTGAATATTCTTTCTTGTGTTATCTCTGGACGTTAGAAGACAACCTTTTACAGTGCTATAAAGTTTTGTCAGAAATAACTATTTTTCTTAGAAACCTTTTTGGTTTGCAAACAGCATTTTGTAAGACAACAAATATACTAGCTGGCAATTTTGTTTCAACATCTCCACAAAATGAAACGTGAGGAGGAAAGTAAAAGAAAATGTTCCCCTTTATCTAGAGGTGGTCGTGGCTGAGCCCCAAAGTGGAACCCTGTGTGTCTTCTTGCTATGGTCAGACTGTGCCCCAAGCTGGCTCCTTGAAGCTGACCCTTCCATCTGGGAGTCCAGGTACACCAAGCTCTCTCTGCAGTTTTCCATGGAGGACACAGAATTCTTCTTTCTGTCTTGGGTTTAGATCGTCCTGCAGAAATGACTGGACTTCAATTCAAACACGAGTGACCTCACTTAGCCTAAGATCTCAGCACAAATTGTAAACAAGCTTTTACCTGAGAGCCCTGTATTGGTTCAACCACTTAAAAAATTGGTTCCCATATAGCTATTAGTTCACTACAATTTGTTCCATTAGCCAGGGCCTGGGAGAGGATAAAAATCTTTAATAAACTAAAAGCACAAAGTACAATAGTGTTTCTGTGTTCTTCCATCATCATCATCGTTACTAGTATTGTGCCTCCCAAGAGTCTCTTCAGACATACCTTTTCCTAATCCCTCACCATAAAGCTTCAATATGCCAAAAATGATGTGTGTATATGATCATTGTATTAGATGTGTGCTACACATAAAAAGATAAAGAATATTCTTCCTTACAAAAATCAGGGCTACGACTTCAGAAGACTTTAGGTGTCACATGGCGTTATCACACACGTCACAGCACCACACTTGTTTGAAGGAAAGAATCAGGAAAAATATTTCTGCATACATCATAATTTGAATATACTGATAATAATAGTTTTAATTTGGAGATAGCTTTTTGGACTTTCTGAGAAATTATGGTATCTGAAGTCACTTGACCTTGATCTAGGCAAGTTCATATCATTATTTTCCAAAATTTTCATTGACACTGCTTACAATTAAGGGAGGATCATGGCCAGTCACAAGAGGAAAGGGAACAAAAGGGAAGACACCGGACTACATGCATGGTACATTCTAAATTTGCCAGTAGCAATTCTTTCCCAAAGCATTAGCCAACCACTTCCCCTTTCTTTTCCTTAAAAACACAACTTTCAAAGTTGGCTCTCTAGAATTATTTTTATTTTCCCAGTCTCAATGATTAAAATCTCTTACCATTTCCAAAAAAGAACAAAGTTCTACTTAGATGTCAAACCACTAAATTCAATATGACAGCATCAACTGTGTTTTAAAATAGTTTCTGGGGCTGCAGAGATGGTTCCATGATTCAGAGTGCTTGCTCTTGCAGAGCAGCAGAACTCAGTTGTTGGTCCCCAGTTAAAGGAGAAGGGACACGCTCTTCTGGCCTCAGTGTGTGTGCACACATGCGCACGCGCACACACACACACAAATAGAATGAATCTTAAAATTATTTAAAAGAAAATAACAAATGCTAAAGGTTTATATAAACCTATATTTTCAGTTAGTCTTAAGTTTTTCTCTCTTGATCAATCAAGAAATAGTTATAGGTAGAGCAACATGCATGCCTATTTCATTGACATTTTGGTTAATTATGCTTCGTGTGAATAATAAAATGAGCTAATAAAAATAACTATGGGCTCATAAACTATCATGTGAGATATTGATTTCTTTTAGATTTTTCAATTTTGTGGAGTATTGTTGGGAGCCAATTTCCTCCTAAAATCATTGCAGGAACCATCACCCTGGGGAGTCTACAGAGAACCCCACACCCCTAATTGTGTTAGGAATCGTTCTATTGACAGAGCCTACCCCACACCCAAATTGGCTGATGGAGAGCTATCTGGAGAGCTATCTGTTAGCGGAACCCACCCCACATTCCAAACTATCTAGGGAACTAGGTGTGGCAACTCGCAACTTCCTGGCCTACGTGACCTGACCGAAGATAACCTCTTGCCTACGTGACCATCACGGACCACGTGACCAACGTGAACCACGTGGCAAGAGCTCAGGCCCCTGTGCCCATCCCCCAACTCCTTACTCTATATAAAGCTGTACCCCATCTCTAATAAACGGAGGCTCTGACAAACTTAGCATGGCCTCCTTCTTCTCTCCTAGCCCATTTATTTTACAGATAGTGCCTCTCCAGGACCCTGGAATAACTGAACTGCCAGACGGTTACTAACCCTAGACTAAGTAACCTGTCAAGGCAATCAACAGAGTATACGTTTTTAAAATAGGATTTAATGAGTCTCTGGATTTCCTTTTTTTTTTTCTGTTTGTTGTTTCTGATTTTGCTAATTTGAAGGTTCTCTCTTCATCATTTAGTTAGCGTGGATTAACAGTTTATCTGTCTTATTGATTTTCTCAAAGACCCAATCGTTTTTTTTTTGTATTGATTCTTTGTACTGATTTCTTTGTTTTTATTTTGATTGATTTCAGCCCTCAGTTTGATTATTCCCTGCCATCTACTCCTATTGGGTGAGCTTGCTGCTTTTTGTTCTAGAGCTTTCAGATATGCTGTTGAGTTGCTAGGATGGGATCTCTCCAGATTCTTTATGACAAAACAGTGCTATGAGCTTTCCTCTTAGCGTTGCTTTCATTGTGTCCCATAAATCTGGGTACACTGTGTATTGATCTTCACTGAATTCTCCAAAGTCTTTCATTGCTTTCTTTATTTCTGCCTTGACCCAGTGGTGATTCAGTAGAGAACTCCTTGGTTTCCATGAGTCTGTAGGCTTTCTGCTGTTTCTGTTGTTGTTGAAATACAGCTTTAATCCATGATGATCTGATAGATGTGGGAGGTTTTAATTTTATTAAATTAATTTAGATAATTTAATCAATTTTATTTAAATTTATTTTACACACATTTGTTAGTCTCTGTCTTTTTATTGGGGAATTGAGTTCATGGATATTGAGAGATATCAGTGATCAATAATTGTTACTTCATGTTATTTTGTTTAGTGGTGGTGGTATTGATTGTGTGTGTATGTGTGTGTATATTTCTTCTTTTACTTTGGTTTTGCTAGTGTGAAGTTATTTATTTCCTGTGTTTTCATGGGTGTAGTTAACCCCTTTGGGTTGGAATTTTCCTTCTAGTACCATCTGTAGGGCTGGATTTGTGGATAGATACTGTTAAATTTTACTTTATCATGGAATTATTTTCTCCATCTATGGTGACTGACAGTTTTACTGGATATAGTAGTCTGGGCTGGCATCTGTGGTCTCTTAGAGGTTGCAGGACACCCTTTTAGATCTTTCTGGCTTTTAGAGTCTCTACTGAGAAGTTGGGGGGTAATTCTAATAGGTCTGTCTTCATAAGTCACTTGCTCTTTTTATATTGTAGCTTTTAATGTTCTTTCATTGTTCTGTTTGTTTGGTGTTTTGATTATTATGTGGCAAGAGGACATTCTTTTCTGGTTCTATCTATTTGGTGTTCTGTGAGTTTCTTGTATTTTTCTAGGCATGCCCTTTTTCATGTTATGGAAACTTTCTCTTCTGATTTTGTTAAACATATTTTCTTCTGGGACTTCAAGCTGGCATTAGTCTCCTTCTTCTACTTCTATTATTTATAAGTTTGGTCTTTTCGTAGTGTTCCAAATTTTTTAGATTTAGCATTTTCTTTGACTGACGAATACAGTTTTTTTCTATTGTATCTTCAATGCCTGACATTCTTTCTTCTATCTCTTGTATTCTGTTGCTGATGTTTGTATCTGCATTTCCTGTTTGCTTACCTAGATTTTCCATTTCCAGAATTTTCTCAGTTGGGGGTAGGTGTTATTGTTTGGTAGATTTTGTTGTTGGTGGTGGTTTTTTTTTTCTTCTTCTATTTTCATTTTCAGGTATTGATCAGTTTGTTCCTTTAACTGTTGATTTGTTTTTGTTTTTTGGCTTCTTGCCTTTCTTTAAGGAATTTAATAATTTCCTTCAATTTTTGCTTGTATTTTTTCTTGATTTTTTTGAAGGGATTTATTCATTTCCTCTTTAAGGACCTCTATCACCTTCATAAAGTTGGCTTTAAGGTCATTTTCTTGTACTTCAGCTGTGTTGCAATACGTAGAATTTGCTGTACTGTGATACCTGGGCTCTGGTAAGGACATATTGTCCTGGCTGTTATTTATAGTGTTCTTACATTGACATCTAGGCACCTGTGTTTGGGGTAATTATAGGACTAGGTGCTGATTTCTGAATTTGCCAGTGTTAGATTCCTTAATTTCTTTTTCCTCTCTAGTCTTTTGGCAGGAGTGGCCTGTGGATGAATAGAGCGTCTCCATTGGTGTAGGAGGTTCTTCTATTCATGTGTTGCTTTCATTGGTTAAATGAATAAAGAAACTGCTTTGGGCCTGATAGGGCAGAACTTAGGTAGGCAGAGAAGACAGAACTGAATGCTGGGAAGAAGGGCAGAGTGAGAGATGCCATGGATCTCCTGCCTGAGATGGATGCCTGTTAGAATCTTGCCCATAAGCCACAGTCAGTTGGCAATACACAGATTAACAGAAATGGGTTAAATTAATATGTAAGAATTAGCCAATAATAAACTAGAGCTAATGGGCCAACTGTATTTAATTAATACAGTTTCTGTGTGGTTATTTCAGCTGTAAGCTAGCCAGAACAAACAAAAGGCCCCTCTCCGTGCAACAAGTTGGCAGCCCAATGTGGCTAACTAACTCCACATAAAACCTAAAAGGGCTTAAAATCCACCCAAGTTAGGAGCCAAACTTCTGACAGCCTGGGTGGCCTCTAGTTAAGCAGCAGACTTTCAGTTAGGGGAAGAAGTTCTGGCAGCTGATGTGACCTCTAGTCCAGTGGGAGGTCCTCTCCAGGAGTTGGGGGTCAGGACACGGTGACAGGGAGGGGTGGGGCAATTGGAGGAAGTCTAGGTGGGCAATGAGTAGAGACAGTGCTTGGGTGAGCAGGCTACCTGTGGTACTGGGGGCTGCTGTGGCCTCTGTTCAAGCAAAGTGCCTCTGCTGGAGCTGATATAACCTAACAGTGAGAGGAGGGCCAGCTTGGGGGTGGGCTGGGCAGGCACTAAGAAAAGCCTGACATTCTGGTGGGGCAAAGGGACTCTACTAGAGTTGTGGGCCAGGATATGGTGATGAGGAGAGCAGGGATGGTTGGGATAGGCTGGGCATCACAGATGGAGTGTTGGTGGTCTGTGGGGAGGTACTAATCTGGGGTTCTAGGTGCCAGTGTGGTTGGTCTCTGTTGGACAAGAGGACATGGGAGATATTCTTTTTTTGTTAAGATTTATTTATTTATTGTATATACAGTATTCTGTTTACATGTATGCCTACATGCCTGGAGAGGGCACTAGATCTCATTATACGTGGTTCTCAGTCACCATGTGGCTACTTGAATTGAATTCAGGACCTCTGGAAGAGCAGTTAGTGCTCTTAACGTCTGAGCCATCTCTCCAGCCCCCATGTAAGATATTCTTAATGTTTATCTAGTCAAAATAACACAGACAACACTACACTGCCTAATTTGTTCTAATATTCATTCATTCAACAGTTACTCAACGTGACCTTTGGATTTTTTCCTCATTTAGGTTAGCTCATTAGGAGAGATGGAGTAGTGCCACCTCCACCCCCACTAGTGTGGACCCAAGACAGTTTCCTGTTTTGTCCTTTTTTCCCACATCGATGTGGGAGTCCCCTTTGTGTGCTGTCATTTTCATTAATGAATAAAGACCTATTGATAGGGTAGAACTTAGGTAGGCAGAGGGACTGAACTGAATGCTGGGAGAAAGAAGGGTGGAGTCAGAGAGACACCATGGATCCCCCAAAGACAGATGCTGGGAATTTTACCCGGTAAGTCACTGCCACGTGGCAATACACAGATTAATAGAAATGGGTTAAATTGAGATGTAAGAATTAGCCAATAAGTTAGAGCTAATGGGCCAAGCAGTGTTTTAATGAATACAATTTCTATGTGCTTATTTTGGGTGTAAGCTAGCCGGGAGGCTGGGAAGAACAAGTGGCACACTCCTCCCTACAAAATGGCACCTACGGGGCCAACTATATTCATATAAAAGCTGAGAAAGCTTGAAAAGAAATTCTAGACACAAACATACAGAGTTTATCACAGCTTCTTGCTGTTTGCTAGTGATATTGTACAGCTCCTTTAAGAGAGATTTTCCTGATTCAGCCATAGCAGGATAAAAGCTGTGCTGTTTTAAAACATGGCTTTCTGAGTCAGGTTGCCAGCACAAACTCTGGCTATAGAGCATTTCAATGGCATCTGTGGGCCCAGGTGTTTGTGTGCCCACTTGGGGTTGGAAGGAAAGTGGCTGAGACCATGCCAGTTGAAGGCGAATTTAATTAATCCAGGCCAGTGGGTACAAGAAGACAATTTTAATATAAAAGCACACTCACACACCCGGAGTTCAGCGATCCACTGTAAAACCGGAAACAGGAAGCGCTCCAGTCCG
>NW_004949121.1:3612684-3627609 GCF_000317375.1 Microtus ochrogaster | reverse complement strand
CGTCCCAATTAATTAGTAAAAACATTCGCCCGAGGCTGTCCCGCCCCAAAAGGCGGGGTCTCTCTAAGCCAGTGACTCGTGCTCCCCACCTGATCAGGTCGTGGGATCAGGTCTACTAGGTGTACACAATCAAGAGAGCATGGTGGATTCCTACTGTCATACACGGAGATATGTCCAGGCCATACATGGTGGATTTAGCTTTTACTCAGAAAAAAAAAAGGGTTTGTATGTTGCATGGTGCTACCCAGAGTTTAGGTGATGGCTCCCACCTGGCAGTCCTAGAGCTGAGATGAAATACTTCCACCATATTTAAAGCCTGAGAGAGGCAGAGCCAGCACCCAGGGACACTGAGACAAAGCAGTTTAGCATTTTTTAAAAGCTTCTGATCAGAAAATAATTACAAATAATGCAGCAAGGACAGATTCAGACATAAAAGAACTCTAAATGAGTCATAATGTTACATAAATATATGTAGGCTTGGGAGAGAGAATAGAGTTGGAAAAGAAGTAAATCATTAAAAAAGTCTTTAAAGAGACAGAGTACACATAGTCATAGATTAAAAGGAGTAAAGACAAATAAGCCACGTAAAGATGGAAAATTCACAGAGTCTGGATTATGTATATTATTGTGTTTTCTTTGAATTTTTGACTGTGAAAGAGCTAAGTACAGAGAGACATTTCATTGTATGGGCTGCTAAGCTAAACCAGAATGTATATTATAAAGGTATCATGACTTCCAAATTTGTGTCTAAGGATATGTTGTTTTGGAAGAGATTCTTTTGTTTTCACAGAAGATGAGAACCTGTGGATTGTTTCTAGACTTGGTTTGATAGACCATGGCCCCCTGAAAGGTCACCATGAACACCCACAAAAAATTACTTTGCCCAATAAACAGCAGGAAGCAGTTTGGAGAGAAAAAACTATGCCCATATTCCCAAATATTATCTATAAAAGTTTGTTTACATTTACAGGAGAATATGATATAAATATAAATAATTTGCATTGGTATGGATCTTAGTTTACTGATACAAATATAAGGTCAATTTTGTTATATGTATATGTATTTCTAATCTTGATTAAGGTATTGTGTTTGTGTAGCTCATTTTACAAATGTAATGTATAATTAAGAAATATAAGTTAATAGATAATCATCTATAATAGTTAAGGTTGCAGTCATGTTAGTTACATTTTCTAGATGTATAGAGATATATTTCAGATGGATAGACATTCTTCAAACCTTTCAAAGATTACAAAATATGGCACTTAAATGTTTTAAGAAGTTAGGACTTTTCATGACGATAGGATACATCTGCTCCTGGCAACACCAATTACTTCAAGAGGACAATGGGCATTGAAGAGGCTCATCATGGAGTTGATTAGCCATTTGGCCAAAAAAACTGCTATAGCCTGGACTGCTTAACTAGACATGCAGGATCCACAGAGTAATTGCTGAACGTGCCTAAAGGTGTGACGATCCTTCATGGTTCCTGTTTCATGAAAGAGTCTGCTAGACATTCTACAGGACACAGATAAATGTGACTGACAAACTGCCAATATAGGCTGAACTGTCTTTGAAATTTCTTGCTTCATAGAAAAGTCTGCTGGATGTTATGGGTCTGTAGGCTGAAGATGGATGTTTCAATGGTACAGAAGAACTTTGGGTGATTGTATAGGCAGCAAGATGTCTCAATTCTAGAATTTTGGAAGTTCCTTACAATGAACTTATTGTTTATTTAGCTAATATTATATCCTTCTGGAGTCTTTGATGGAGTTGAAGAATTTATAGTGATAGTTATAGTTTTTCTTAGTTGTGAGAAAAGATGAAGTAGATACAAATATTGTAACTGTAATTCTTGCTTGATACCTGTTTTGTTTTATGTAATTTTACTATGTTAAAGTTAAAACCTTCCTTTTCATTTAAACAGAAAAGGGGAGGTGACGTGGGAGTCCCCTCTGTGTCCTGTGATTAGCATTAATGAATAAAGAAACTGCCTGGCCAGTTGATAGGACAGAACTTAGGTAGGTAGGAAAAACAGAACTGAATTCTGGGAGAAAGAAGGGTGGCATCAGAGAGAGACACCATGGAGCGGCCAAAGATAGACATGCCGAATCTTTGCCAATAAGCTACTGCTACATAGCAATATACAGATTAATAGAAATGAGTTGAATTAGTATAAGAGTTAGCCAATAAGAATATAGAGCTAATGGGCCAAGCAGTGTTTTAATGAATATGGTTTCTGTGTGATTATTTCAGTTTTGGGCAGCTGGGACAAACAAGTGGCCTTCCTATAAGACTACATATCTAGCTATGTACTGACAACAAATTATTTAGAACTCCCTATCTGTACTTTTACATTTGAAAGCATTTCTGTTTTCATTAAACCAAGTCAAGCTACATAAAGGAATAGGGCTTAGTACTTTCTCCCCCTTTAGCAAACCTACCTCAGCAAAAACAATCTTGACAGGCATAAGAGAATATATCCAGACTGAACTACATTCACATACAACTCAAGAACAGTCCTCTCCCCTCAACCCCTTTTACCTCTGCATTATTCATGACAACACAGACTTCATAAGAAACTCATGTCACAAATTAACTCAAGATCAAATATTTAATCTCATGCTTTGAAATACAAATATAATCTGGCTTGACAAAACTGAAATGATGACCCAAAGATGAAGAAGGATGCTTAAGAGAAATCCCACACTAGCTCAGAATTGAGAAACAGATGATTATTTATTTAGGGGTAAATTCACAAATCAGAATCCTCTGCTGGCATGGAGAATAGCATCTGAATCCCACAGCCAGGAGAGAGGCCAGGTGCACACTTTACATTGGCATAAATAGTAGAAGAGGCCATGCCCCGGTGGGCGGGTCACTTAAAGGCTACTGGCTGTATGATGTCCTACACACAGATGTTACTTATTTGGAGGAAGAAGAAACAAATCGCTTTAGCTTCTCTAGAAAGAAAATGTAACCTGATTGTACTGCTAATGATTGCTTATGAGTTACTGGATAATGTGATACAGAGAAAGCATGCAGGAGGTAAAAGGAAGAAAGAGTGATGTAGTTCTGTCTTGCAGAGCCTATAAAGGCACAGTAGAATATCTTTCTGTGAAAATTATTGGAGTTATTGCTATGTTTTACCCACTAAGATTTCTAGTATGAGTAGTAGGTGGTAGTGGTTCCGCTTTTGAAAATATACCCTTGGTTGATGTTGTTAATTCACTATACTCTGTAGAATGTTTACACCTATACTGTTAAGGTAAATAAGCCTATAATTTTCCTTTTTTATAGTGTCTTAGTCAGAATTTAGTATAAGTTATATTGATCTCATGGATGACATTTTATTTTTTTACTATCTGGTAAATTTTACACAAAAGTGAATATTTAGTCTTACAACTTATGTGTGAAGTTCTCTGGCCCTAAGTATTCTCTGTGGCAAGGGTTTTTTGTTGTTGCTTCTGCTTAAAATTTAGGGGTCTCGCTGAGATTTTGCATCATTGTGCTTCCGTTTTCATATTTTGATTTTTATAAAGATTTGATATTTTTTGAAAAAGTATTAGCATGGATGGTTGTGAGGGCTAATATTTTCTTATATCTGCATATAAGGAATTGCATTTTTAACTATATGAATATATTAATCATATATATTTTCTTATAACATAATCAATTTTACAAATAAAATTATTGAAACCAACTGTATGAAAAAGTACATATTTTACTAAATTACTCTCTATAAATTTCAAAACTATTAGAGAACAGCCATTTCTGTCTTTTCTGTCAGACTCAGCATAATTATTGTTTCTCATCTATTTGTTGACCATTTAATGCACTAAAATAACATTCTCTTTATAAACATTTTTTCAAAAGTTCTGACAAAGTGGACATTTCTGGTTAATATTCATGGGAGACAAGTAGTGTTGGTTAACATCCTATGGATTACATTTTGTACTTATTTGTTGTTTCTTTAACTGTGATAATAGGAACTGAACACAGTACCTTGCTGGTGTTGCTACTAGGTGGCATATATAAATATATATATTGTACAGGTCTTATTTTATCATCCTCATATATTTTTTTATGAACAAAGGATATATGTCCTATGTCCTATCTAGTAACTCAAACCTTCCCATGTCCCTAAACTCCCATGATCCTTGTCACTTCCACTTAGCCACTGCGGTCAGTCTTCATCAGTGCCTCTATGAGGCTTCCGTTAATAATTTCCGACTGACTTCCCTTCATTTATTCTTTTCTCTCTCATTCTCTAGGAGAGTTACATTTCTAGGACAAGGAGTAAAACTTGTCAACAACAATGGGGTTCCTCATTCCTTCAGGATAAATTCTCACTGCTCAGCAGGGCTCCCCAGAGATCCTTGCCATGTGGTTTCCAACTCTGGGTATTTGTTTTTTGCATTTCATCTTCAAACTCTTATATTCCAGTCATACTTACGTTTGTTTAGAAATTTAATGAACTTTTTTGTTTCTTTTTATTCACTTATATATTTAGTTACTTACTTGTTTGCTATTTATTAGACAGAGTTTAGCTATGTACCCCAGGTTGGTTCTGAACTCACAGTTAGCCCAGGCTAGCCTTGAGCTCAAGTGCATCTGCCATAGCCTCTGGAGTAGTAGGATTACATGACTGCGTAACCAAGTCTAGATGCTTAGTCTCTTGATTTCCACAATGTTTCCCCAAACTTATTTTATTTTCAGTAAGAATCCTGAGAACTAATTCCCTGCCTTCTTCCTCTTCCAGTCCTTCCCCAAGGTAGAAGTGTTTACTCTCACATCTGGTTCCCACTATAGCTTGCACAAACATGTAGCACCTGGTGTCCTTTTGTGTGTAATCC
This sequence comes from Microtus ochrogaster, assembly GCF_000317375.1. Taxonomy (NCBI): domain Eukaryota; kingdom Metazoa; phylum Chordata; class Mammalia; order Rodentia; family Cricetidae; genus Microtus; species Microtus ochrogaster. Next base: position 3,622,756 of record NW_004949121.1, on the reverse strand, counting down.
CTACTAGTGAACTCTAAGTGTTATACCCTAGCATCAGACAATGATCACGAAACACATACTCTTTGAATCAAGGAGGTGGCGGTTCAAACACTCCAAACCACTTTCACTAGAGCAGCTTGTTAAAAGAAACACTAACAGATTACATGTACTTCTCCAGTGCTTGCTCCAAAAGAAAGATTGGTTCTTTTAATATTCATTTTTTCATATGTTTATAAGTAAATCTAGTGCATTGCCTCCAGCTTCTTCCTCATCTGAAGCTATTGTACAAAGTAGAGAAAACCCAGAGGGAAAAAGAAATCTCTTAGAATGTATCATCTTATCCTTTAAACTCCCCCAGAAACCTAATATATATACAGCATCCATAATTCTTTGCCGACTATAAAGGTCAGCGCTCTAGATGGCATTGTTAAAGGTCAACTGTCCCAGAGGTGTCCTTACAAATAGAGCAGCTTGGATACTATTACTGGAATATCAACTTAGAGAACTGAAAATGTCCAGACTTTCATCTTCTTTTGGTAGAGCTTGGTAGTCTTGCCTGACAGAAACCATCTGTGGTGGATGAGTGAGAACGGCCCCAAGGGGCTCACGTGTCTGAATGTTTTGGTCTGCAATTGGTGAACTGTTAGGAAAGGTTGGGAGTGTGTCAGTGGTGACGGCGTTGAAGTCTCAACATTTAGTCCTCGCTCTCTGATTTCAACTTTTGGGTCAGGATGCTTAGAGTTGTTAGCTAGTTCTCCAGTACCATGGCTGCCTGTCTGCTGCCTGAATTCCTGAACTCACCCACTTAAACTGTAAGCCCTCAAATAAACACTTCCTTTTATAACTTGCCTTGGCCATGGTGTTTTGTCATAGTGATGGGATAAGACATCAACTGAACGCTTTTCAAGCAAAGTTTATCATGATGAAAAGGGTAAAAAATCCATTGATTATGATGTAGTGATTCTATGTCAGAGTCATAAAGTCTTCTCAAAATCAGCTCTAGTCCATTACATTAAGAAAAAAAGACCAAATACACTGTGAAAAAAAAATAACATTGACCTCAAAAGAGCAGAGAGTAAATAGTGGGTCCAGAAGCTGGGGCATGTAAGGGGTAGGCTGAAAGGACAGGTTGGTCACCTTGACCTAGAAGATGGACAAGGGCAAGAATTTCTGGTGTGCTTATAGGTAACTATTGTATGTTGTGTAAAGGGTGGCAGAAAGGAGCTCAAACGCTCTTTCATCATAAACAATGTGTAAGGAGATAATCTGAACCAGGGAATTCAGCCATTACACAAAAGATATAAATATGTTGATATAGCACCCTGTCCTCTATAAACTTTCATATGTAATTTAAAAGCAAACTTAAACTTTCAGAGTAGAAAAGAACAAGGAGAAAGTGAAACCATTTTCTATTGGTCTACGCCAGTTTTGAGAAACCACTGACCTGAATTCTATACTAAAATAGGTTTATGATACCATCCAATCATTAGCGAGACTCTACCCATGCTTTTGGTAATGTTCTAGAATCAGCACATGTAAAGTTCTGTATTTAGAAACACAAATGAGACTCCCAGGGTCACAGTCAGCAAATGATGCCTAGAAACTGCAGTCCAGTGGCTATCTAGGCCTAGAAATAGATATTTACTAACAATGCTGGCCCTGGAGAAGACTCCAGAAGGGAAGGTCAGTACTAACCCCTGGTTCTCAGATGAAGACAACAGTGGAAGGTCAGCACATCAGCAGAATTGGTCTTGTCTTATGACACATCACATTTATAGCAGAAACGAAACTTTTGTAACAGGTTGTGTGTCCACATTGGAGATAGCCATGGTGCCTTACCAAGTTAAGATGGCTTCTTGTAAAAAGGTTTGCCTAGCTGTGTTGGCTAGCACACTTGAATACACTTTTTTTGTAAGGAAATCTGCTTATGCTGCCTTCCCATAATACATGCTTTGCTACTGTATGAGTTGTACATAATCATGTAGGTCTGTGGGAAAGGCTGTTATCAGAGACGCTGCTTGTAGTTTGTCTTAATCCAACAAACTTGACTGTGCTGCAACCAAGTTAATGCTATTCTTGGAGATCATTTACAGCATGTTTTCTGCTTTCATATTGTGAACTTGGCCTGTTTAGAATGAACTGACCTTGATGACAACCAGTGTAACTATACTTTGGATTTCCAATGTTATTAATTCCTAGTAGTTAAGCTGAAACCATAGCTTTGATTCAATACCTTCCTCTTCATGCCTGATTCGGAACAACGTATCTGTGTGTAAAGATTTGTTGATTATTGACTCAAAGCACCAAGTGACAATGGCCTCCCCCATCCCCAGAATTTTGAATTCAGGTTGATATCTGCTTGTGTCTTTGTGTGCTGTTCTGAGTCAATATGGTGAGAACAATTTCCTCCCATCTGAAATTCCTGTAAGATCCATTAAGACAAATATTCCTCATTCCTTTTGATACTGTATTTCTGGGTTATTCAGTAGAGATGATGCCTTTGTTGAGATCAGAGCAGAGAAATCAGAGCTCTTCTGAACAACTGGGTAATGTGGGATGCCCTTCTGTAAGCTGTGAAGGAGTTGCTTTTACTTGGTTGATGAATGAAGCTGCTTTGGCCTATTGCAGGGCAGACTATAGCTAGGTAGAAAATTCAAGTAGTCAGACAGGGAGAAAAAAGGCAGTCAGGGAGACACTAGCATCCAGCAGAGAAGCAAGAAGTAATGTTAGACCCCAACTCTGGGATGCTAACTCCTCAGGAGGATTGCCCCATGGAACCACTCACCAGTTCAGTTGATGCAAAAGCAAAAGGAATTTTATTCTCGTTTGCGCAAATGGGCTCCTCAGCTAGGCGAGGGAGAGAAGCCCCGGCTAGCTATTACAGGCTACTTTTAAAGGCAAAAAAAAAAAAAAAAAAAAAAAAAAATTCAGGGAGGGGGTACAGTGGGTTGTTTGTTAAATGCAGGGATTGGCTCATTTTAAGGGTATTTACTATGATTGGTTATGTCAAATGCGGGACCCATGGTTGCTGGGTCAGGCGAAGGACAGCGAAGCACCTGCAGGCTGTTGGAAAACACCTGGCATTCTAGTCAACAGGCAGTTGGGGTCATGACTAGTTCACAAAAACATGTTTTCTTTAGTAAAGTAACAAGCCATGAGCCTCATGGTAAAATATAGAATAGGAATGGGTTAATTTAAATTGTAAGAGCTAGTTAATAACATGCCTGAGTAATAGGTCAGTTTGTAATTAATATTAAGCCTCAGAGTGGTTACTCAGGAACTGGTGGGCAGGAGAGAAACCTCCAGTTGCAACCAGACTCACTCTTGGGTAAATGACACCAAGGGTAATTTTTTTTTTTTTTTTTTTTTTTTTTGTGGCAGCACTTCACACATCCTCTATGCAAAGGTCACCATACCTCGGTCAATCAGCCTCAATCTGCCCTCACCTCCAGTTTTGTCCTAGAAATTTCCTGATTTTCTGTACTCCAAATCCTTCTTCCTCCCTTTTTTTTTTCATTTGTAAATGTTCATAAACTTTGGGAAACTGCATGAGTTTCATCCTTTACCACAGTTTCCCTGGGATAAGTTTTGAATGTTAAGTTTTCCCTGGGATAAATGGAGAAAGGTAACTAAATGTATCAAGCTGAAGGTGGTATCCCTTTCTTGTAATGTAAGAATGAATTCCCATTTGCAGTCTAAACTTAAGTTCCTCTCAGGAAAAAACATGCATGCTGGGCATTCCATCTGAGATGTCAAATATTCTGCTTCTGGGTGTGTATGTTCAAAAAAATCCATTTTTTTTCTCTTTCTCTCTGCCCATTTGAAACCCAACCTTGTTTCTTAATGTTTCTAAAGTATTCCCCTCTTTCCTTTCCTTCTCTTTCTGTCTATGTCAATGTCTCTCTATCCATCCATATAGAATTTTAGTTCCTTTAAGAAAAAGACAGAAAAGTGTGTGTGCGTATGTATGTGTGTGTGTGTGTGGCAGGGAGATCTGGAAGGAGTTAGGGAGGGGAAGAAGTAGAGAGTGAATATAATCAAGATACAATATATGAAATTCTTTAAGAACAAAAAATAATTTTAACAAGTTTTAAAATTCAGTTGTTTCCCAAATGGTTTCATAGACAATCTGGTATCCATAACAGTTATGTTTAAATTATTATTGTATAAAAGTGGCAAAACTTTTAGAGAAAAGGCAGGTTCTTTAATAAATGGTGTTAGGAAAACTGAGTATGCATAGATAGATCAAAATTAGATACCTTTCATGCTGTATGAAAATCACCTAAAAATGGAACAAATGCCTTCATACAAAAGTTGGTAGGAGACCCCAAGGGAAATGCTTCAAGATACCGGCATAGCCTGTGATTTCCTGAGTAGGACACTTGACAGCTCAGAAGATAAATGTAAGAACTGACATTTAGAACTGCATCAAAGTAAAAATGTTTGCATGGCAAAAGGCAGAACGCAGAGCAGAGAATTCCCAGAATGGTATCTTGGCCAGTAGAGGGTCAGCATGAGGAATCTCTCAAGAACTCAAACTGGAAGTGTGGCTCAGTGGTACAGAGTTTGCTTGGCACTCTGAAGGCCTTGGGTTAGAATTTGCTAGCCCCAACACAGATGCGGGACTTAGGGGAGGGAAGGGAAAAGGAGCGAAGGTTCAATGAGTTAAGGTCCTTCCAAAACAAGCCAAGAAAACCAAGTTCAGTTCCTGGTACCCACATAAAGGTGGAAGGACAGATGTGACTCCATAAATTTGTCTTCTGATCTCCACATATATATATATATATATATATATATATACACAATAGTAAGTAATTTCTTTAATATGATCAATTTTTTAAAAAAGAAACCAACTCCCCCAAAACCCCAAAACAAATGAAAAATGATGACAAGGATGTAAGGGCATAAACGAAATCCATATGAATTTGTGGGGGTGGGGTGGGGAAGAGGGAGAAGAGAGAATGTACATTAATGTAGCGATGATGGAAAACAATATAGCCCCATCACTACAATAAAATAGAAGCACCATATGATTTACCTATGGCACTCACAGGTAGAGATTCAAAGAAAATGTCAGGGTACTAGGGACACTTGTGCATGCAAGGCTTATTGAAACACTATTCCCAGCAGCCACACCATGAAATAAGCCTATGTTTATCAACTGATAAAAGGATACAGAAAATAGTGCACACTTATATATGTTTATGTGTGTATATATACATATACATGTGTGTATATATTACTATATATATCATAATAGATATCAAAGTGTTATTAAGCTAAAAATAATCAGGTCATTTGCAGGGAAATGTAGTAAAGTAGGGGTCATCATGTTAAGCTAAAGGCAGTTTTTTCCCCCTTCAGTGTGAAGCTAGGGAAACCACAAAAAGAAAAGACCTGGAAAGAAGTAGATTAGAGAAGGGTAAGAAGTCACATGGGAAAAGGAGGGAAGGGTAAAACAGATTTGGGGGAGTACAAATTATCACTATGTAAAAGAAGTTAATATGGACAACTCACAATTGTAATGATGATCTGTATAGATTTAGAAACATTTCTATGTCACTCCTGCTCTAAACACCTTGTGGATTCTGTTTCTTGTCCTCTCCTGAAACAAGATGAGCCACAGACCTTGCTAGAAAGTTTGTAACACAGGGATTAAAGGAGTTCTTAAAATATTGGGTAAAAACCATAAGTTTGAACCTATAGACTCCACCAAAGAATTGCGGTTGCCTGGGATCTAATAATTACCTTCTTAGCAGGATGAGGCATCTCTGAGACGCACACGTTTTATTACTGTTCTATTGCTGTGAAAAGGATGCCATGACCAACACAACTATTATAAAAGAAATCATTTAGTTGGGGTTTGCTTACATCTCTGAAGGCAGAGATAGGGAGAGAGTACACGGGGATGGAGAGATACCCCAACAAAGGCATATCTCCTAATCCTTCCCAAATAGTTCCACTAACCAGAACATACACTTTCAAACATGTGAGTCTATGAGGCCATTCTCATTCAGACACAACGTCCTACCACGAGTTTCTGCCAACCATCCTTATGGCACTTTCCAATCTGTGGGGCATTGGGACAGGGAATATTCTATGAAGAAAAAAAAATCTATACAGAAAGCAATATACCCCACAATCTACACATTAGATTGAAGCCTATGCAACTGCCACCTTGTAGCCAGTTTTGTATGGCTCAAAGTAACAGTACTGGAATACATTAACATTAATACCTTCAGCCATTTTTTTAATCCATTGCTTCTCCAACTTGTGAACTGAATTCATTTGAACTTGTATTGTTACCAACAAATAAACTAACAATTACTCATAGTCAAATCCAAAACATTAAAACTATCAACATCAAATGATAAATGTCTCAGCTTCCATAATTGAGTCTGATGGTGCCAAATCATGTCTGAAACAAAACACTGCATGTGACACATCATCAAACAGGTATTTTCAAGAGCTGTTGAGGGAAAGAACAAATGTCCCCAGCACTGCTGAATGTCATGGGAGCACGGCATAAAAGCTTTAGAGAGTTATGCTAACAAGTTTTGCCCAATGACTGGCAATTAGTACTGAGAACATTTTAGTCCATCTCTACCATAGCCACACTAGATTGCCATCATCTATTTGCCAAATTTCAATGGGCAGTACCTGCCAATAGATTCCATCCCTTTGTATCTGTTCTAGTTTGTTATCTTTGGGGTTATATATCTTGTTAGAAAAAACATCTGGCTCCTCTGTCCGCAATATAAATAAAAGCTTTTACCATATGAACAAGGTCAATCTGTTCTATTTGGGAGATAAAGTAATGAGACCAACTATAAGGTACTTTAGTGCAAAATCTATCTGCCTTCTGTCAACCTTAAAACAGAGGAGAGGCAATACACAACTTAGCAGTGAGCAGTATGTCAGTGACACTTTTCACACTACCTTCAAATAATAAACATGCATAGCAACATAGAAAGAATATACAATGGTATTTTATTAAACCTGCAGAAAAGAATATTATTTTTCTTCATTTTTATTACTCCTTATCCGATATACAAATTCGTACCTTGTACAACACTAAATAGCTAGTTGTACATGTCTAATTCACTACAACTTAGGGACATAGCCAAAAATATGATCTGATGTTATTGCTGTTAGAAGCTTAAAACAAGTATCTGATAGAAAATATTGAGGAGAAAATATCCAACTTTGTTTTCAACTATAGTGTGTTCTTAACATCCCAGGATACAACTGCATAGAATCCTGTCTGTTATATGTTAACTTATACTCACATATATGTGATTCAGAGAAGTAATAAAAACAAGCAGAGTATTGGCAATACTCATGAATGCAAAAGTCACATACTACTGTTTCTTTTCCTTTAAATCATAAATAACTCAGCTTTAACATTACTTGAACAGTTTTTCTAAGATTTTCAGTATTTTACATTTTCAGTTCATACTGCACTGAAGTGTGTGCGTGCACACATGGGCATGATCAGTCCTCAGGTTTTCTGATGTCAAACAAGCAGTGTCTGACCATTTATTGTAGAAAAGCTCATTGCATGAATACAAGATTAATTCATTTTGCAAATGTTAAGTTTCATATTTTAAGGATTCTTATTTAAGAAAGCATTAGTTTATTGACCCTAGCACACAATTATAGCAGTACTTGACTATTATAAAGGAATTCTAAGCACCCCAATACTGTGGGACAAAGGTCTTGCTTGTATTGTTTTAATACAACACTGATTTACCAGTAGCCAAGCATGAATTAGGGGCAGGGTGACGAGAACAGAATTCTGGGAAGAGGTAAGGGTCAGTTTGCAGTTGTCACCCAGGCACAGAGGAAGCAAGATGAGAATGCTTCACTGATAAAAGGTATCAAGCCACGTGGCTGAACAGACAAGAATTCTGGACTAATTTGTAAGAGTTAAATAAGCCTGAGCTACTGGCCAACCAGTTTGATTAATGTAGACCTCTGTATGCTTCTTTGGGACTGAAGGGCTGCGGGACTGGGTGGGACAGAAACCTCCGCCAACAACCCGAGTATGTAATGATAGCACCCATGGAAAGGATTTGCTCAAATTTTAGTATCTTATCTAAGATGGGGAAAATGAAGAACAGAGTTTTAAAAGCTCTTACTTCTCTGTTTATATTCCCTGATTTTAGTCATTTGGAGGCGAGGGAGACCTTATGTAACAGGAAAGCACTCCAAAGTGGAAGCTCAACAAGTTTTGTTATATGAAAGAATGAAAATATCCAAACCAGTCAAACATTAATGCATGAATCCATAAGCTCAAATAAAAGACCAGTCATTCCTATTGAAAGGAAACAAATGATGCGCTATGCCTGAGCTTGTGTCCACCAAACACAGTGCTTGAAAATATTGCTTACATGAAGTAAGCACTTTAAACACTGGGGTCTTAAATCCCTCTTCACATCAGAAGTTAAAATGACCTCAGATTCTTATCAAATGGTGTTAATTAGCAAAAAGCAGTTAACATATAATGGTAATTAATAAAAAGCAAATAAAGTGGGGTTGTGCCGCATGGAAAAGCAGCAATAGTGCTCCTAGCAGTCTGTCCCCTCTCCACTTAGCATTGTTAACTAGCAGGTGTTACTAACTATCTCACTGTGACATGGACACATTGGTACTTTGTCACTTTTATAGAATGTTTTGCTATGGTCTGACTGTCCCCTATCAAACTCATGCTGAAATTTGTTATTGGTACAGTTCTAGGAAGTGGAATCTTTAAAGATGGGGCTCAAGACTGTGGTAGAAAGTGGTATGATAACAAAAGACCCTATTCTCCCCAACCGCTTTTACCATGTGATAAAGCAGAAAGCTCTTGCCAGATGTTGGCACCTGACGAGTTACCTAGTCTGTAGTAGTCCATTATAGCAGTACATTGCCAAATAATACATGTCTCTTGGTAAATTTTCAAACTGCTTTTTATTCCAGATGTTGAAAAGCCAGCCTCACCTCAGTTCTTTCAAGATACATGTTCAAAACCATGTGTTTGTGGATGTCAAAACAGGCCAGAAGAGGGCATCGGTTCCCCTAGAGAAGCAATGCATAAGAGTTCCAATTGGTTGAGAGCAGCAAACATGGGTTCTGCTCAAACTCTGGTCCTCTAAAAGAGCAGCAAGTGTTATCAGCCCTCATCGCCTATTTCTCATCAGTACACTATGAACAGCACTATATTTTTTTCTAAAACAGAATTCAGCTTAATAAAACAAACACAGTAGCTTAGTCAACAACAGTACTTTCATTCAACTACATTTACTAACTATTGCAGAGACAGTTATCTGCATATTACCCTGTAACTGTCCTGATTTAGTGCAGGAAACGATTAAGGATTTTCTATTTGAAGAAAGAATGAATACATTTACATTCTTTTCAGATTGGAGTTTAGACACAGGGCCAAGGTAATTTTGAATGCACTCTTAAGATTAATGTGAGAACAGCAATCCTGCATCATTTTTCTCTTCCAAAAGACTGTTGTTCTGTTGTTCTATGTACTGCTCCAAAATCCATGAACTGGATAATTTATAAACAATATAATGTTTTTGTTTTGGATGCAAGAAAATGCATCAACTTCTCTGGTGTTTGCCTATTTCTGTGCCCAAACCAGTACCTGTTCCCAACTCTTCCAAGGGAAGAGACTTAACTCCTCGCACAGTGGAGGAGTAGAAGACTTTGCAGCCTAAAGCAGTGTCCCCTAGTCACATTCCAGGGCACCCATCCACCGACAGGCAGCCTCTTTTGTGAGGAATCACATCTCCAAGGCCCCACACCTCTTACTACCACCCACAGCTGACTGTAACTAAGCACACGCATTGGAAGAACAGTAAACCACTAGCAGTCGGCTTCCACTCTAAAGATAACTCTTGATGACAAAACAAATACTTTGAGATGTCAATACATACTGAAATAGTTAAGGACATGAAATTTGTAGCTAGGTTTCCTCCCTGGCACAACCTCACTCCCACTGCTACTCAAACTAGCTTACTCAAGTTCAAGTGCACGGAGAAAGAAAGAAAGGAAGAGAGAGAGAGAGAGAGAGAGAGAGAGAGAGAGAGAGAGAGAGAGA
>NW_004949121.1:3572136-3612584 GCF_000317375.1 Microtus ochrogaster | reverse complement strand
AGAGAGAGAGAGAGAGAGAGAGAGAGAGAGAGAGAGAGAGAGAGAGAGAGAAAGAAAGAAAAGAAAGAAGGCTGTAGTAATGTGTTTGCCCTGAAATACTTGCAGATTAAGATTAAATTCTTCTGCCAGAACAGCAGGCATTCTTAACTGCTGGGCCATCTCTCCAGTGCAAATACATGGTTTTTCTTAATTCTATCAACCAGAAACATTCTACAAACCAGAAATACATCACTTCCAACTATAAAAATCATTCCTAAAGAGAAATCTTCAGAGAACAATGAAGAAACTCCAACGTAATAAAGTTGACACGTACACTTTCACAGACTTCATGCCAAGTCTCACAAGTTTCATGCCAAGGCAGACTGCAGCTATCACCTACAAACGCTGCAGCTGTCTTAGCCTGTAGGGAGCAAAGTAGGACCTCAATACAATTACAGAGTGGACAAGCTTGGAATTAGTGATCTCTAAATTTCCCATTGTGCTGCACAAACACAGTACTGTAAGAATATCAGGGAACGAAAGACTAAGCACCAACTGAGCAGAAAGCACTGAAAGGGAAAAGCACCTGGATTCAACTCTGCCACTGTAACAGTTAAGTGACCTCGAGAGCATTGACTGAGCGTGCAGGCTTCTGTTAGTAAATGAGAATGGAGAGACTTTGATGAAGGCCTACACAAGATCCCAAATTCCTTGATTCCTCTTAGCATTTACACTGTGCTGGAAAACAAAACTCATTCAGTTAAAAACTCTAAATTGATTTGGTCATTCGCTATGCATCCATTAGACAGGTTCAGATACCAGAAAGCCTGGGAACAGAAGATATATATACACCCCCAGACCTTAATTTCTCAGTGACTCAATGGTAGAGCTTTCTACACACGCATAAGCAATGAAGACCTACAAGGACAGAGTTTGTCAATACGGTTAATATTTGCCAGCTAACGAAGCTTCTGCTTAAGGTGTCTTCCTTCTTCACGCACTGAATTTGCTTACAGAAATCAAGTTTAAAGAATTCTTGCACTCACAATCAATTCCAAAAGTGTCAAGTTTATAAAAATACTTTATTTTAAAGACACTTAGTAGGACTTGAACATCTTACTTTATGGTTATACTAAGAAGACAGTGTTCAGCACATTAGAGGCATATTTAACAGCCATGACAACGCATACTGTTTGGTGGATGGGTAGTGGAGGACATGATTCAACATTTTACTTAAATATTATATAAACTGGATTTTTCTCTAAGAATGAGATGAACAGCATTTCACAAAGGTCACAAATATATATGAACTTACAAGTGAGTCATTTAAAATATATGAACATATAAATGAGTCATTTCATTTACTATTTTACAATGTCTTTTTAAAAATCTAGTTCCATGATAGATTTTCCTTTTAAAAAAAGTCTTTAACATATAATCTTTTTTTTTTTTTCTTTTAAAGCCAGGGGAGAGCGCGAACTACAAGCATATACCTAATAGTAAGGTCCAAAATGAGAAGAATTACTCTCTCCAGGAGAAGGAGGGGGAGGAGGTGGGGGAGGGGGTGGTGGTGGTAGGGAGTATGGTAAATTAAGTAAGGGATGAGAGGCCATGTTAGGTGCAGCCCACCCCATACTTACAGAAGGAGGTGGGGGTGGGGGAGGGAGTGAAAAGTTATGCATATCAAACATGGGAGGAGGAAAGGGATAGTGGGGCAGGACAGGATTATCTTGTCTCTGAGGTGGAAATCCCAAAGTCTCTTGAGATGCCATTTGATCTGAGTTATACAACTGCTGAGGGGGAGGCCTGCTGTGGCTTCCTCGGGAATATCTTCCCCTGGAAAAGCCTCGTGTGAATTCCCTGTTGTGATATCCCCTCGAATATTCTGAAGAAGAGCCATAAGCATTCCAATTCTGATGCACTTCACCAAAATCTTCACCTGCGATGGCAGAAACACATAAAAGCAAATTTAAAGTTCAGTTTAATACATCAAGATAATTGCTTAAAGAATAATTTCTATTCCTTAAGTTACTAACACCACTGAAAACTCAATTTTAAATGAATTTAAAAGGCACAACTTAATGCTTAAGGATTAGGAAAGGCAAAACAAAATATTTAACAATAACTGCATCCAACCACAAAACAAAACAACAAAAGCACCAATCCCCCCACACACTCAAGGCTGAGAAAGAAGGCTGCGTTTCTGCTTAGCATTTGTCCCGAGAAATACAAATTTATTTAAAAACAAAAACAAAAAACAAATATAAGATTTATTCCTGACCAAAAAATGGAAATAAGCCAGATGCTCCTTAACAGATTAGCAGTTAAACAATTATAGTCTAATTCACCCAACGGGACAGGACTCTGGAAAGAAAGGAACAATCTACAAATATAGAAACTTGATGGATTTCCAAGAAAGTATGATGAACAGCAAAGCAAATGTGTGATTTCAAACACTCGTGTGATACACTAGGATTTCACTTATGTAACACTCCCGAAATGATCACATTAAAGACATGGAAAACAGCACTGGTAATGCAACCAGGAGCTGAGCACTTGCACATGCAAGGCCATGAATTTGATCTCTAGTGCTACAAAGGAGGAAGGAGCAGAGAAATACAGACAGACAAGACAGACAGACAGACAGACAGACAAACAGATGCTTGTCATGAACTGAGGTGAAAAAGATTTAAACTGTCACTACTAGAAAGCAAATGAAGAACTAAGGAACATTCTGTTCTGGTCACAGTATTATTAAACCTTGAGGATATTACCTCAGCACTAACTATATATGTGACACAGCAAGTTTTACGAGATGTTGCAACTGAAAGAAATAGTGTGAGGGGCATATAATAAATATATGTGAATCTACAATTATCTCAAAAAGTTCAATTTCAAAAAAGAAAAAGTCAAAATAAAAAATCTGATTTGGGTGCCACACCACTGAATTCTAAACATGGGCAAATCTATCCCTTAAGAAAACCACACTGTAAGCACAGTTGCCTCTAAGGACTCAGCTTGATATCCTAAAAGATAACTTCAGATTGAGCTCGAACAACGCAAGTATTCCTAGGGCTCTCAACATAGCCCATGATATGCAATGCCTGCAATGTGAGGGGCGCCAGGAGATAGAGAGAACCCAGATATTCTATTTTATTTTAGTTTACATATTTGTAGAAGGCCAAAATAGAAACAATATACTCACCTGACTCATTCAATTCGGATTTGAGTTTTTTCCGCCCTTGAATCTGAGACTTTTTCCTTTGTTTGGCTTCTTTTTCTTTTTCATCATCACTAAAATCCAAAGCCTTACAGATAAAAGTAGAGATTCAAGTATCACGTCTTTGCCAACAAAACAGGTGCTTGTAGATGAGGCTCAAACTGCTACTTAACTACTAACCATGAGAGACGGTTGCTCATTTGAACTTAATACTACCTATTAATATGTGGATTAACATCAAAAGTAGTAACAGAAAAGAAATCATGTTTTTTATGTTTGTTTTTAAGCCCTAAAGAGTTTAATAACCTGGGTATTCAAAATTTGCCTTTTTAAAAAAATTGTCTATTGAATTCCTAGAAAGCTTCAGATAGATAACTTTAAAATGCCAAAAATCAGCAATTTTAAGATATGAAAGACATATTCCCTGGCCAGAAGTCTAACTTCCTGCTTAGATTTAAGATTCATCATCATGCCAGCTGCCAAAGAAAACAGTAAGAAGATTAAACTATTTTTACACACCACCAGATCCAGAACATCATCATTCCATGATTTGGTCAATCAAAACCAGACAAGTACCTTTCCATCAATCTTGTCATGATCTCAAATTTCATTCTTTACAACAAGCAATAAAACAAATTCTATGATTTCGTGTTAAGAGGAGTATGGGGCTGAATTAAAAAAAAAAAAAAGTAGAAAAAGGAAGACTTGTTGCCAGAACAGGAAATGGGAATAATATGCACACGGCCAAAAGCACAGAAAATATAAAAGTAAAGATGTTCTGAAAGCAAACCAAAGCTGTTCTTCCTACTACAGAATCGGTAACTGTCAAGTAACTCAAGAGGGAGAGGAAGGAAAGTTCATTGAAGCAGCTTTAAAGATTACTTTGAATAAATTTTGCTATCATCTCCTAAAATAATTTTTCTTATAAAAAAAATCAATTTTGTATACATGAAATATTTAAGTCAACTATAATTTTTTCATTTATACATTAGAATTGTATAAAGATGAAATTTAAGAAATCTCCACGTCTTTTATGTATGTTCAGCATTTTACCATAGTGTAAAATTAGAGAATTCAGGGCTGGAGATGGCTCAGCAGTTAAGAGCACTGGCTGCTCTTCTAGAAGTCCTGAGTTTGATTCCCAGCAACCACATGGTGGCTCACAACCATCTATAATGAGATCTGGTGCCCTCTTCTGGCCTGCAGGCACACATGGAAGGAATGTTGTATACATAATAAGTAAATCTTTTAAAAAAAAATTGGAGAATTCATTTGGGCTATAAAATATCATTAACAAATATATAAAATTAAATTCCAACATTTTTTTGAACTAGACTGCCACACCCGGCCCCTGGAACCCCACAAACACTCACAATCATACAGCACATGGGATTTCATTCTGTAAAAACCAAATCAAATCAAACCAATCCAATTTCACAAGAACTTAACATTACCAAAATTATTAACTTCAATGAGGAGTTTAACACAACCAATCTCAAGACTCACATGAACGTCTAAACACTTTAAAACATGCAATTTCATTATGAAGACGCCCTGAGCACAACAGAGAATGTGAATAAGTACCAACATCAACATCATGAGATAACATTTTGGTAGATATCAGATTATTCCCTGAGCTAAGCGATTCATTCCTGTAAAATCTCTGTAAGTGGGCACAAACCTGACTCATATCAGGATCTTCAGCACTGTTTGAAATAATTGAAGTATACAGAAATTAAATCTTCAATTAACCCAAAGCCACAACACTAAAATCTTTAACACAAACTTTGCATCACCTAGAGTAAGACCAAATAATGACACATCTACATGCATGTGATTCCTAAATGACATCTGGACAGATTAAATTACTAGCACACCTTAGGAGATAAAACTAAGGTCCCAGTGACATGGACACAAAACATAAAATCAAGATGGAGATGGACATTAGGAAGAGTAAGCAGCTGCTCATGACTCTACCCCACCCCCAAAGGTTGACATACTAAAGGCATCACAGCAAATACCATCAGGTACCACACATTCACTAAACCGAAGAACAAACTCAATTGTAAGTAATAACATTTTTGTCTACCAGTTGATAAAAATGAGAATTACAAGGTAAATAAGTCAGAATTAGTTAACAATGTATATGACTAAGGCATGTGCTGCTTTGTGAAATATTAAGTAAAAAGGCTCATACTAACTTCTGGAGGTGGCTCCTGATCATTCTTCCAAGAGGCATCTGATCCTCTGTCCCTAGAAAAGATCAGATTTTGTTGAGAACTTACAGAACCTAACACCTTGGGAAATTAAATGGGTTCCACCTGTACTTTTATATGGAAATGGGAAAAAGCTAAAAGACTATCTTTTGTTTTCACATAACATGTTCATCTTATAAGAAACACACACACACACACACACACACACACACACACACACAACAGGGCACATGCAAGTGTCAGCACTGGGGAACTGAGATCTCATCTATATTGTGAAGAGTGATTTTGCACTTTTGATTTTCACTTTTTAAGATGCCTGATCTTTGTACAAAACTCTGTTCCACACCCCCACACAAAAGATGCTTTAGCTGCTGCAGACATGAAAAACAGAGCAATTCCCTTTCTAAGGATTCACAGGAACAGGCAGAGGCAAAGACACAAGTTCTTGCTCCCTACTTCACCTAAAAAAAATACCAAGAATTCTCCATGAGTGGTTCTCAAATCAAAAAGATAAAAAAAGATCGATGAGTTTGGGGAGGAGGAGGAAGACCGAATACTCTAAAGGACAGTGTAGTGTATCAGACGCCTATATGAAGTGAGTCATTAGAGATGGAATTAGTAACTTCGGGTAGGAAGTTTTACAATGTGAAAAAAGTATCAGAATAATTATAACTTCTGAAACCTCATTTTTTTAAATTTTTAATCTTAACCATTTCATTGTTTCAGCCATCTTTGTTACTCAAGTACATTAATATAAATTATTCTGACTAGATGTTCTCAGTACTTTAAATTAGATCTTAAAAATAAATGAGATTCTCTGGAATTAATGCCACTAAAATACATTTGCCAACGACAAAATTTTATTAGTCACAAAATAAAAACTAAATTGCTTTAAATTTTTCACTGAGATCTTTGACATTCTATGGACTACTGTATCATCTGGCCAGTTGTCATTAACCTCTTAACCTCACATAAATCCAGTGCTTCTTTTGAATATAGTCAGTATAAGAAATGATGTACAAGATCCTTGGTATGGAGCTTATAGAGCTAACAGGAAAGCTCATTAGCTAGAATGTCTATTGCAAGAAACCTACATTCACCGAAGAAAAATCAAGCAACAAGACAGCAAGTGGACAGAAGCTAATTAAACTGGTCTTGCTAGGCCTGGAACTGCCAAGGGGCTGAACTACTATACTCCAAAAGCCAAGTCCTACAAAAGGTAGGAACAAGGAGATATCAAAACGAAGGGATGGGTAGGGTTGCTACAGTTCAGCCTCACTACTCACTTCTCTGGTTTATTCATATTTCTTTTCAGAATTGAAAAATCAAGAATAAAAAGTTGCTTTTATTTAACTATATTTGTAAGCATTTTGAGAAAACCTTTTTGAGCACATACATCTTAATATTCAAGGAAGAATGAGATGGCTATTGCTCAAGCATTATCTAAAATATAAACCTTTATGACTTAGTATCCGTTTAATTCACTTATCCCATCACCAATTCATGTAGAAAATTAACCACACACAGCTAGAAAAATAATTAAGACCAAATGGTTCTACTTTACATTCTTATACATGACTTGTCCATATGAAGATAAAACTTTTACCTCTGTAGTAGTAAATGAATTTTAGAAACCTGATTTAAGACAAAAACGGTACAGAGAACTTCTTACAAGGGAGAGTTCAGAGTATTTTGTATAAGGCTATGGTGGAATAAACTTGTAAACTTAGCACTTGGGAAATGGAGGCAGGAGGACAAAGATGAGTCCAGCTAAGGATACATGACACCTCGCCTTAAACAACCAAAACAAACCAAACAAAACAGTTCTTTAAATTTTTACTTATATTGGGAATAATTATGTAGTAATGCTAATATTGAAGTAGTTTGACTGGGAAAAAAAACTGCAGAGAACTAGAGCTCAAAATATGTCTATGTTCGTTGAATGCTGTGATCCTCATGGCTTCTTTGGATAAAGTATAAATATACACATTTTCTGCGTGTTATCAGTGATGAGAAATCACAGCTCTCAAAGATGTTATAGAAAGAAAAATAAGGTGTCTAGAATACAGCCATCATTTAACTAAGAAACTATCATCTAGGATAGTGGTTCTCAACCTCCCTAATGCTGCAACCATTTAATGTTGTGTGATTCTCTGCATGGCCACTTCATAACTATTAATTTTGCTACTGTTATGAATTATAATGCAAATATCCGATGTGATCCTTAAGGATCAGATTCTTAAAATATAAATGACAATGAAGAACACAGCAATGGAGCACTTACTGTTTGAGTTTTTCTGGGAATATATACTGAGTGAAGTCTTTCATAGATGGAGCAAAATACATAGTATCCTTTATTTTGATGCCTTTACTCTCAATGTGGTCTGAAGAATTAAACCGTAACACATAAAATGGATGGGCAACAGGTCCAAAGATCTCAAATATCTATAAAACAGAGGACACAGAAGAATATGTACCTTTCAATAATGGTTTGAAAAGATAGCAAGATTTTTAAAATATAATTGCTAAAACAAGGCAATTCTATGTTACAGCAAATAAATCATTTTACTTTCTACACTCAAGAGTTCTTATATTTTGATTATAAATGCAATAGTTTTATTAAACATTTCTTAAATAAGTATAAGTTTATTTTTTCCCAATTCAAATAATTTTGGTGGTACCTGTTAGATGTAAGTAATGAACTTTTCTATCAATGTTCACGAGTTACATGCTACACTGAATTACAGGATGTAGTCAAAAATTGAAATCATATGATGGAAAATATAAAAGCAAGCTTCTGAATCAAAAGATAAAATGTCAATGTTGTTTTTATAAAATGCTGGCATTTTTGTAAAATGAAGCCCTGGTTTTCCTTAGCTTAAAAAGCAGAGCAGCTGGCACAGTGCTGCAAGGAGCTGGAGAACTGCTGCAAGTCAGAGACTGACTGTCCTGTTCTCTACAGCTGCAGCGAGTGGACACAGGATCCTCCTTTGTGATCCAGCTCACTTCAGTAACCTGTTCTGTTTAAGGCAGTTTCAGGGAGATGCAAATAGTTGAGCATCATATGTAACACCATGATAGAATTTTGGAAGAGGCTCAACTGCCAGAGCCGAAAACATGATGATTAAAGATATACATTACTTCCTTCACCAGCTTATTAATGGCACTCATGTGCTGATTCACCAACCCTTGGATACTTGCTTTTGTTATGTGGTCTCATTTCATGAGTCAATCTTTTATTTGCCTTCATTAAAGAGCAAAACTAATAACCTAGCAAGGTAAGACTACTCTTAAATTTACAAATACTTGAAAAATAAAGTTTTAATTAAAGTAATAAAAATAAAAACATTCTGAAATATGTTAATACTTCTTTTAATTAAAAATAATTTAACACCCAGCAGTGGTGGTGCTCACCTTTAATCCCAGCACTCGAGAGGCAGAAGCAGGCAGATCTCTGTGAGCTGGAAACCAGCCTGGGCTAAAACAAACAAACAAACAATAACCCAGGATAGCCAAAACAATCCTATACAATAAAGGAACTTCCAGAGGCATTACCATCCCTGACTTTAAACTCTATTACAGAGCTACAATAATGGAAACAGCTTGGTATTAACATAAAAACAGAGACGTTGACCAACGGAATCAAATCGAAGATCGGGATATTAATCCACAAACCTATGAACACTTGATTTTTGACAAAGGAGCTAAAATTATACAATAGAAGAAAGAAAGTATCTTTAACAAATGGTGCTGGCATAACTGGATGTCAACCTATAGAAGAATGAAAATAGATCCATATCTGTCGCCATGTACAAAACTCAAGTCCAAATGGATTCAAGACCTCAATATAAATCTGACCACACTGACCCTGATAGAAGAGAAAGTGGGAACTAGACTGCAACACATGGGCACAGGAGACCACTTCCTACGTATAACCCCAGTAGCAGACAATAAGAGCAACAATGAATAAATGGGACCTCCTAAAACTAAGAAGCTTCTGTAAAGCAAAGGACACTGTCATTAAGACAAAAAGGCAACCTACTGAATGGGAGAAGATCTTCACCAACCCCACATTAGACAAAGGACTGATCTCCAAAATATATATAAAAAAAAAAAAACTCAAGAAACTAGACAGTAAAATTCTAAATAACCCAATTAAAAAATGGGGTACTGAACTGAACAGAGAATTCTCAACAGAAGAAGTTCAAATGGCCAAGAGACACTTAAGGTCATGTTCAACTTCCTTAGCAGGGGAAATGCAAATCAAAACAACTTTGAGATACCACCTTACACCTGTCAGAATGACTAAACACAAAAACACCAAAGATAACCTATGCTTGAGAGGATGTGGAGTAAGGGGAACACTTATCCATTGCTAGTCTAATGGGAATGCAAACTTGTGCATCCATTTTGGAGATCATTGTAGTGGGTTCTCAGAAAACTGGGAGTCAACCTACCTCAGGATCCAGCAATTCCACTCTTGGGAATATACCCAAGAGATGCCCAATCATACTACAAAAACATTTGTTCAACTATGTTCATAACAGCATTATTTGTAATAGCCAGAACCTGGAAACAACCTAGATGCCCCTCAATGGAAGAATGGATAAAGAAAGTGTGGAATATATACACATTAGAGTACTACTCAGCGTTAAAAAAAAATGACATCTTGAATTTTGCATGCAAATGAATGGAAATAGAAAACACTATCATGAGTGAGATAACTCAGACCCAAAAAGAGGAATATGGTATGTACTCACTCATTAGTGGATTCTAGCCATAAACAAAGAACATTGAGCCTATAGTTCGCAATCCTAGAGAAGCTAAATAATAAGGTAAACCCAAAGAAAAACATACAAAGATCCTCCTGGAAACTGGAAGCAGACAAGATCGCCAGGCAATAGTTGGGAGCATGGAGGTGGGGAGAAGGGGAGAGGGTAAGAGAGAAGGGAGAAGGGGAGGATTGGGGAGAGCTTGGGGGAGTGGGATGGTTGAGATGGAGTAAGGGTAAATATGGGAGCAGGAAAGAAGATATCTTAATTAAGGAAGCCATTTTAGGGTTGGCAATAGACTTGGCTCTAGAGGGGTTTCCAGGTATCCATGGGGATGTTGTTGCCAGCTAGGTCCTTGGGTAGTAGAGGAGAGGGTGCCTGAACTGGCCTTGTCCCATAGTTACACTGATGAATATCTTTAATATCACTACAGAACCTTTGTCTGGCGATGGATGGAGATAGAGACAGAGACCCACATTGGAGCACTGGACTGAGCTTCCAAGGTCCAGTTGAAGAGCAGAAGGAGGGAGAACATGAGCAAGGAAGTCAGGACCACCAGGGGTTGGTCCAGCCACTGAGACAGTGTGCCTGATCTAATGGGAGCTCACTAAAGCCAGCTGGACTGGGACTGAACAAGAATGT
Organism: Microtus ochrogaster; assembly: GCF_000317375.1. Classification (NCBI taxonomy): domain Eukaryota; kingdom Metazoa; phylum Chordata; class Mammalia; order Rodentia; family Cricetidae; genus Microtus; species Microtus ochrogaster. The sequence continues at coordinate 3,601,755 of NW_004949121.1, read as the reverse complement.
GATCAAACTGGACTTTCTGAATGTGGGTGACAATGGGGGCTGACTGAGAAGCCAGTGGTAATGGCACTGGGATTTGTCTCTACTGCATGTACTGGCTTTTTTGGTATTCTAGTCTGTTTGTGTATACACCTACCTAGGCCTCGATGGAGGGAGGAGGGCCTTGGACTTCTCACAGGGCAGGGTATCCTGCCCTCTCTTAGGACTGGAGGGTGGGGGGGGGGGGGGGGGAGTGGGAGGAGGGAAGGAAGAGGAAATGGTATTATTTATAAAGCAATAAAAAAATTAACAAAATAGCAAGATAAATGCTTTGAAAAGGTTTAGAAAAACAGCAGACTTCGTCCAATGAGAGCGGTATGGGATGAGACCGTCAGCACTACTACTCTTACTGGCCTAAACTTAAGTAATTATCTTAACCTCTTTAGTAATTAAACAAACTTGACTTCTTGAGTAAACATGTTTAAGACAGCAATAATCTATGACTTCAATATTACATGGTAGCCATTATATTATAGCTCCCATGTAATACATGGTACGTAAGGCTTATTCCCAGGATTTCATTCCCTGGATAGTGTGATTCCATTTCTTAACTGTGGGAATGATTTTCCCAGAGGATCACTATGACAACTTCTGGCATGGTTTGCACTAAAACTGCAACACTGAAATTCCTGAACACATTTTAATTAACTCTTTCCTTGGGATCTCAAATGTTTGTTCTTCACAGCTACATTTAAACCATTATAAAATTTTAGGTAAAAAATATATCATGTAGCAAGTGAAAGGAAGATTATGACAGATTTAGTATCCAGAAGTACTGGTAGCTACCTGGTCCTACCTTAATCACAGGAAAACTGGGTTGAATTCAAATTAGTAATTTACCTAATCAAGATTATTACAAAGAAGGATGTAGTAAGATTATTTTAAAACAAAACAAATGAAAAAATCCTTATGATCCTCAAGAGTGCAGATCTGAAGCTGAACATCTGGGGGTGAAACTGGGAAGCAGCTCTACACACAGAGCTCTGGGCAATATTCCTCTCATACTGTCTCCTAGGAGTCCTGCACCCTGCCCTGACATTCTACTCAACTTCTGAAAGTGTGTAACTGCACAAAGGGAATTTTACTCTGTGAGAAAAGCACAAAAAGTCCTGTTTACAGACTGGGAGCGGACGTTGACTTTGAGCCACCACAAAGCATCTTTACACATAGACTAAGGGAGGGAACATATCTAGCATGCAAGGCCCAACAGTAGATGAGACCTCTGGTCCAGGAGGACCACACAACACAGACTCTAGTGGAGGATGAGTTACCACCCCTTCTACCTGGGGTCTGAGTTCTACTTCTACTTTCTCTATATAGAAATCTATCAGGAAACAGACCTAAAAAAGTTTGTATTTCCTATTCTGGGCACTGGTTTGCTTCACAAATATCTTTACCTTCCTTTGATCCAACCCTATTATGGAGAAAGGGTGCTAGAGTTGTAATTATATTCTACCTTCTTCTTTGTTTGAGGTAGGGTCTCATCCAATCCTGCTCAGACTGTTGAACTTACCTTCCCCCTTTCAAATTTACAAAGTAATCTAAGTAAAATTTAAACCCAGATGTAATTTTTGCCTCCATGTATAACTTTCATCTAATGTATATCAATGTTTATTAGTCTCACTTATAAGTCTAAAAATTCACATTATTTGGGATATAAGAACGCCATTTTAAAAGACTGAATTAGTAAAGCATGCATTCTAAAAATAAAATTGCCCAAGACCTTGAGAAAAAGATGTCATAAAAACAATAATCAGAATTGAAGAAACAATCACTTTTCATAATTTTATTTCTAATTAAAAGAAAAACCAAGAAATGAAATTTCCCTGCTTCTTTCTTCTCCATTCTGTCACCACTTCCTTGAGGATGCCAGCACGCATTCTGTTCTTGCTGGAGCAAAACTATTTTCTTCTGCAATAGCACAGCAGGCATGGAAAACTACCCACAGACAGTCATGTAGCCGCTCCCACTCCTTCCCTCTTTCCAGTCTAAGGCTTTCCCTCAAGTGTACTGAGATGTGCACTGGCACCATAAATGTCCAGCGTAAGTTTTCAAGGGAGGAAAAGAACAGCATCATTCTACACTCAGAAATCTTCCTCCCTTCATCGTGTTTCCCACAAATAAAAATAGTTTTCAATGCCAATAAATCCTGCCAACTGCTTTGTAATTAGTTGTGGGTATCTAGTCAGCCAAATTAAACATAATGTGTGTGGTGAAAGGTAAAACTCGATCTTTTCTAAGCTGTTTTAAAATTAAAACAGTGGGGACAGCAGAGAACCAAGAAAGGCATAGGAGCTTGCCCAATAATAAATTCCTTCTTACTGACTCAGTGTAACTTACTTTGATCTCCTGAAGCAAAACAAAACAAAACAAAACAAACAAACAAAACAAAAAAATTCATCTTGGAAGAACTAAATTCCAAAAGCATGTTGCAGAGCGCCACAGGTTTCTTACTCATGTTTTCAAGGAAATATACAAATACCCAGCACATTTAATTTTTCAATTAATACCTGTGCAGTACTTACAACCTTGAATTTAAGAGGTCTAGAGTCGCCTTACTTACAGAGCAAAGTGTACGTTTGCATGCTTACCGGTAAGAGAGAAAAATGGCTCCCAGTGGACCTGGCGAATAAATCTATATTGATAACCTCCTACTTTGAGCTTAGAGCAACAATGAATTTGTTGCTAAAATATTTTCCATTTAAAAGATTCCACTCTGCACTTTGACCTGAGGAAACCAAAATCTGAAGTTTCAAAGCCACTAACTTAGAAAACAAGAATGACAGCTATGACTACCCTGTGGGAATCCTAACCCAGCTCTGAGTACCTGTGAGGTCAACAGCAATGTCATATTTAGTGTTTAGAACTTCTGCCCTTGAAGTCTCTGACAGACACTGAGGAAAAAAAACTTCACATGTGAATTCACTGATCCATGTAGCAGAGAATTCTGAGGGATAGTAAGCCAATTTACAAAATACACGAATGAAAATGAATCGAAACGATGATTTGTCTACTTAAATTAACAAACTCTTAAGACAGACAGGAGACACCAGAAAACAATAAATTTTTAAGATGAGTTTTAACAAACCTTTCCTGCCGCTTGTCGATCACTTCTGAAAATGATAGTATCCTCATTAACTGGAGGCATGTTAGTCAGAGACTCAATTATTACTAGAAAACAAAGAACAGGTTATGATTTACAAAGATCTATCAGCGTCTAGTCACAAACTTCCACTATCGAGAACGTCTGCCGGTTTACTAACAAACAAAAAGTTGAGTGATACATGAACGCATCTTCCTCTGAGTAAATGAAAAAGGTGACAACAGGCCCACTGTAATTTCTAGTATATACTTTTCTTCCCTAAATCCAAACACATAGTATCCTGAGGGCTTAGCATAACGCCCAATTCTTGTAAATGTTACAGATTTTAAATTGGTCTACACAGTAATGTGCAACACACATACACCACAGTAACACAGAACATCATACTATACAGATAGTCATGTTCACTGGAAGCTCATATTATGAAAAGTAACTCAATTTTTTTATATCTCAATTTAGTACTGAAATTAGTTGTTCTACATTCTAAATATAAATCCATGATGTCAAATTCAGGAGACCCCACACATACACACAGTAAATAAAATGTAAAAATACACCACGGAGTAAATGTAAAAGCAGTAAATGTAGCAACAGAAGTTTTAGAATTACTTTTATAAAAATAAATATTTTTACTTTAATCCAAATTTAAATCAAAATTTTACAAAATTATGGTAAATACTAACTTTTACAAATATTGGTATAGCTACTGTTTAGAAACAGGTTAAAAGATAAAGTTGCCTATCAGTTCCTTATACAACTGATCAGGAGTAAGACTTGAATTCTGTGTTACCTAGGTTTCACAAATTAAGAGGGCTTATAATTTAGTTTTCTTTACCAAATTCAAAATCCCTATGGCTTCCTCAGCTCCTAACTGTAGTCTAGGGTTTACCTTATTGTAAGACTCAGTAGTTGTTCTTGGTTGATTACCGTAACTTTACTGTAACTAGATGCTGAGATCCAATTATCAAAGACTCTACATTCTATGGTTGTGGAACAGAAAAATTGAGCCATATTTAGTGGGTTGTGGAAGGGAAAATTTCTTGCTTGGCCCAGGTCCTCGTTGGGTCAAGCACTTTATCCTTTGGTTGTTAACCTTTCTATGAAAATCTGCTAACTTCTGTCCTCAGCCAATCCATGGTTAATGGGAGAGGATGGAGTTCATATTCTTGAAGGCAAATCTCTATATTCTTCACACATAACACGCATTAACAAAGAACAGCTCTACCGCTTTCCCACAGTCCAAGACAAGAGGCGTGGTGTGAATGAGGGGCTTCCCCATCCTCAGGAGTTAATACTGACTGTACTGTCTTGGCTGACTGTGGAGGGAACCTTTCCAAAAGATAGGCAAAAGATGTAATGGTGGTGAAAGGTCACACAGAAAATAAATCCCTGGCTTTAAGAATGAAGATGCTGGGTGGTATTGACACTTGCCTTTAATCCCAGCATTCCACAGACAGAAGCAAGTGGATTTCTGATTTGAGGCTAGCCTGGTCTACAGAGAATTCCAGGACATTCTACACAGAGAAACCATGTCTCAAAAAAAAAAAAAAATGAGGAAGAGAGACATGAAATAGGAAACACGGGAGCGGAGTCTAGAAACCAAAAAGAACAGCAAAAAAAGGACCCCTCCAAAGAGCCTGAGAATGGACATCTGGTCTTAGCTACCAAGACGAGACCTGTATCACCCTACATGTCCACAAAGCTGTTAAATAGGAAATTTATGCTGTTTTACATCTCTAAATATTTGTCAACTTGTTATAGCCAATAAAGTAAACCAAATCAGAGCAAACTCAAAAAATGTCAGCAAGGACAAGAAAAAATATTATTTACCTCAAAACTGAGCATTATTTGTAGTAGGAGCTGCGGGTCTGCTTTTCGTCCCACCCGGCTCCCGCATGGCTAGCTTTACACCAGAAATAACAACAAACTGTATTCTTTTGGCCCATTAACTCTAGCCCTTACAGGCTAATTCTCATATCCCGATCAACCCATCTCTAATAATCTGTGTAGCATCAGTCTTACCGGGAAAGATTCAGCATGTCTGACCTGGAAGCTTGCTTTATCGAGTCTGCCCGGGAGAGGGGAGCATGGCCTCTGAGCTCACTTCCTCTTCCTCCCAGCATTCTGTTCTGTTTACTCCTCCCACCTATGTTTTAACCTACGAGGCCAAGCAGTTTCTTTATTACTTAACCAATGACCTTCCTCCATCAATTATTCTTTCCAGTTTAATGACCAGGATAAACCGTATGTTTCAAAGAAAATTTACAACATCAATTCCTTAAGCTATTGTCACTGTGTGCTTGGACATAAATTTTGTTAATAAAAGTTACTTACACACCTAATTGTTCAATAATGCTTGAAACATTCCCAAGAGGCTTTAGTTCAATATCTTCGGGCAAAATAACAGTCACTTCTTCAACAGAAGGCAGTTCCTGTAATGCGGGGAAAAGCATTGATCATCTTACTGCTTCAGTAACTTTAAAAAAAGAGAGAAATATTTTCCATTTCCAGTGTGACACAGATTGTAAAAGACGTAACATTAAGAGTTTAAAGCACTCCTTTGTATAGATGACTGGACTTCTGACTGCATTTCTGCCACTTATGTGGCTCAGTAACTCTAACATGTAAGTCCAGTGAGATGAAGAATATAGACTTAAGTACCATCAATCAGACGACAAGAGATGACCTCTTTAAAGAAAAGCTTTATTATCCAGAGACATTCCATTGAAGAGGTCTACTAAGAACTACAATTTTTCCGCAGCAGGAGGGATCTCTTCCAGCTATTTTATTAATTTGTCTCATTAATTAATTATAGTGGAATTAACAATCAGCAACCTTTCCCTGCACGAGGTGAAGAGTGAGGCCTGCCAATGACATCAATCAAATACAGTATTCTTGGAAACAGACGTGGCCTGTAAAAGCTGAAAAGGTGTTACCTCATCATACCTTCTTTTCCCAGTTGAAAAGATAAGTTTCTTAACACCTACAGATTTCTTTTTTGACCCAACTGTAAAGCATACCTCAGTTGTTACAGAAACTAAATACTGAAATAGATGAAGCAAAACCTAAGAATAAAATTGACCCCAGCTTTCATATTAAATAAACAGAGCTCTTTGCTCTTGACCCTTAACCAAATGATATCCCTTCCGAAGGAGACTTCAAAGCACAAAGGCCCTGTCAATGACGTTAGTGCTTGAACAAATGCTAAGATGAGAACAACCTAAATAATACCAAGTATAATGCAAAAAAGTGAATTATGGGTGATCATTTTTCCCTGAGGGAACTTAAGTTTTTAAAAGAATCATTCATAGCAGTTTTATTTATGGTACCCAGAAACAGAAAACATAGATGTCCCTCAGCCAAAAAATGGATAAAGAAAATGTACATTTACACAATGGAGTTGTGCCAACTCAGCTGTTAAAAAATTTAAAATTTACATTAGGAAATTTGCAGGCAAATGGATGGAACTAGTAAAACAAAAATCACCCTGAGTGAGGTAACCCAGACCCAAAAAGACAAATATAATATGTACTCATTTATAAGTGAATATTAGCTGTTAATTAAAAGATAACCATGCTATAATCCACAGACCCAGAGAGACTAAGTAACAAGGAGGACTCAAGAGGGGACACATGGATCTTCCCCTGGTAAGGAAAAATAGAATACATTTCACAGGTGAACTGAAGGGAATAGAATAAGAGTATTGGAAGAGACTTTGGAATTAGAGGAGGGAAATTTTGAGGCTATATGGAAACCTATGCAATGCAAACTTTCTGGCATCTACAAAAGTAAGCCCAGTGAAGACTTAGTAATAGGGGATATGGAGCCTGACCCAGACATCTTCTCTAACTAAGACAAAGCTTCCAGTGGTAAGACTGGGATATCAAGCCAGCCACAAAACCTTCAACCTATAACTTGTCCTGCCTGGCAAAGTGCACTAGGGTTAACAGTGACACAGAACTTGAGGGAGTAGCCAACCAATGATTGGTTCAGCTTGAGAACCATGAAAGGGAGACCACATGACACTGCCTTAAGGACTAGAAACTACAGTCTGAATAACCTAGAGATCTAGGATAGAACCAAATATAACTAGCAAAAAAGGAAAGATGGATGGATGGATGGATGGATGGATGGATGGAAGGAAGGAAGGAAGGAAGGAAGGAAGGAAGGAAGGAAGGAAGGAAGGAAGAAAATGATTCCTAATGATACTCTGATACTCTTATAAACTAGGGAGTAGCCCAATCATCAGAGAGGCTTCAATTTAGCAACTGATGGGAGCAGAGGCAGAGATCCACAGCTAAGCATTAGGCGAAGCTTAGGAAATACTATGGAAGGGAGAAAGAACTGTAGGAATCAGAGGGGTCAAGGACACCCTAAGAACACAGTCCACAGAATCAACAAGCAGGGCCCATGGGGCTCACAGAGACTAAAGTGATAATCAGGGAGTCTGCATGGGTCTGCTCTAGGTCCTTTACATACACACTGTATTTGTGTAGCTTGGTGTGGGGTTGTCCCAGACTCTTGTCTGCTCTAGGGACTCTTTTCCTACTGGGTTGGCTCACCCAGCCTTACTATGAGAGTATATGCTTGGTCTTTTTGTAACTTGTGCTGTGGTGCATATGTGATATGCAGCATTATCAATTGGTATCCCCGGAGGGCTGCTCTTTTCTGAAGGGCAATGGAGGAGGAGTGGATCTAGGAGAGAAGAGAGGCAAAAGTGGAGGTAGGGGAGAACTGCAGTGGGGATGTAATATATAAGAAAAGAATAAACAAATTATATATAAAAAAAGAATCATTTAACCATATATCTAAAATACACTTTCCTTCTGGGACACACTATTAATTTTTTTTTTTTTTTACTTACAAAGAGATGTAAAGGGTTTCAGCCAACTCAATGCAGTAATTTGCCACAGAATGGTTAAAACACACTTAGGATTAAAGAAAATAATTTTGTTTCAATAATCAGATTTCTTCTGAGTATTTTTGGGAGAAGACAACCACCTGTCATTTTTAAAATTTACTATTTTTTTTAGTAGTTATAGGTTTTCCCTACATGTATATCTGTAAACAGTGTGTATACTTGGCACCCAAGGAGGCCAGAAGTGAGTATGAAGTCCCTGGAACTTGAGACACAGACAGTAGTGAGTCACTAGGTGGGTGCTGGGAATTCAAACTCTTTAGGGCCAAGCAATCTCTCCAGCCCCCATTTGCCATCTTAACACAATAAAGACAGAAGAAGGTTTTCTGGTAAAATCCTGTTTTCAAAGTATCAGTATGTATAACAGACACCAAAAAGTCTTTCAAAGTTCTAATTGTATTTTCCTTTTTTTTTTTTTGGTTTTTCGAGACAGGGTTTCTCTGTGGTTTTGGAGCCTGTCCTGGAACTAGCTCTTGTAGACCAGGCTGGTCTCGAACTCACAGAGATCCGCCTGCCTCTGCCTCCCGAGTGCTGGGATTAAAGGCATGCGCCACCACTGCCCGGCTCAAAGTTCTAATTGTAAAAATATAGGCTCATGCTAAAAAAACAAAAAACATCCTGAGTTCAATTCCCAGCAACCACATGGTGGCTCACAACCATCTGTAATGAGACCTGGCGCCCCTTCTGGCATGTGGGCACACATGGAAGGAATGCTGTACACATAATAAACAAATCTTAAAAAAAAACAAATAAAAAAACAAAAAACAAAACAAAACAAAAAAATCACTCTCTGGTAGTACAGAACACAAAGTAGAAAACAACCCCCTGATGGCCAACAAACCACACCAGTTACTATCACAAGCCCATGCTTCCTTCAACACATTCACTATGCAAACACAGGCTTCATTTACCATGATACTCAGCGCTCTCCTGAAATGCCCTTGTTGCATACCAGCTATTTCCTTTACAGCCTGAATATCTTCCTATACCAAAATGTAAGTATCTACCCAACTGCACTGTCCTGTAGAGGTGTGCCATAATCACCACAGTAACATGCTCTCTAAAAACCTTTGTCACACGTTTTTACACGTCTTTGTATGGCTTTTGTTTTAAGTAGACTTCCTATATTAAAAAGTATTTCATATTTTGAAATATACTCGCTAAATTTCTTCTAAAAAACACTATCGTTTCACACTTCCTACATTGTGCCATTACTGAGAAGCAAATTTAAAATCACTGCCAGATGATATAAAATAAAATAGTATCTTGTTTTAAAACTTTTTGTTTTGAACATCATTGAATATCCTTTCCATATTTCTTGGCAATCTGCATGTGCTTAAAAATTGCACATGTAAGTAATTTCTAGTTTTCTTTTGGAGGGTTTCTCTTTTACTGACTTTTATGAAACTGTGGGCTTTCTAAGGGTATTTCCCTTGTTTCACATGTGTGGCAGATGTGCTCCCTTTGCCCCTAGCAGTTTGTCTGGTACAAAGCTGGTCTTGTACGCTGTCTTGCCCACTGGCATTTTCTTCACTTCCCTAGTTTCAGGAGTTAGTATTTGCTTACCTAATTCATTATTTTAACCTTGCATAAAAAAAGTAGAACAGGGATTGGCTTTATCTACCTAAAATACTTGCCAGTAATTCTCAGAGATTACAATCTTTTAAGACTGACTTGAAAATTAGACTTTAACATACTAAATATACTTTTTTTTTTTTTACCAAAATCTCAATTTAGTTACACTGATATCTGATAGTGTCAGTACCAAATTATTTTAACAACTGTGGCTTTCATAACACAGTATTCAGAAAGAGCTAATTCCTACCAATTCCATCAACATTTCCCCTAACAGCATTTTCTAACTGTTTTTACATGTTTATTTTACTAGGCAAACTTCAAAACTGTCCTGTTAGCATTACTAGTATTGACTGAGATCACGGTTTAGTAGTTTTGATATTTACATAGGCACTTAGGTTTCTTATGTTACTTTATTCACAGATTCAACGCAATGCCCATCAAAATCCCAGCAAAAATCTTCAAAGACCTCGAAAGAACAGTACTCAACTTCATTTGGAACAGCAAAAAACCCAGGATAGCCAAAACAATCCTGTACAATAAAAGAACTTCTGGAAGCATCACAATCCCTGACTTAAAACTCTACTACAAAGCTGCAGTACTAAAAACAGCCTGGTATTGGCATAAGGACAGACAGGAGGACCAAAGGAGCTGAATAAAAGACCCAGATATCAATCCACATGTCTTTGAACACTTGATCTTTGATAAAGAAGCAAAAAACATCAAATGAAAAAAAGAAAGCATATTTAACAAGTGGTGCTGGCATAACTGGATATCAACATGTAGAAGAATGAAAATAGACCCATGTCTATCACCATGCACAAAACTCAAGTCCAAATGGATCAAAGACCTCAACATAAAGCCAGCCACACTGAACCTTATAAAAGAGAAAGTGGGAAGTACACTTGAATGTATTGGCATAGGAGACCACTTCCTAAATATAACCCCAACAGCACAGACACTGAGAGAAACAATTAAAAATAATGGGACCTCCTGAAACTGAAAAGCTTCTGTAAAGCAAAGGACATGGTCAACAAGACAAAATGACAGCCTACAGAATGGGAAAAGATCTTTACTAACCCCACATCAGACAGAGGTCTGATCTCCAAAATACACAAAGAACTCAAGAAATTGGACACCAAAAGATCACATAATCCAATAAAAAATGGAATACAGACCTAAACAGAGAACTCTCAACAGAGGAATCTAAAATGGCTGAAAGACACTTAACAAAATGCTCAACATCCTTAGCCATTAGAGAAATGCAAATCAAAACAACTCTGAGATTCCATCTTATACCTGTAAGAATGGCCAAGATCAAAAACACTGATGACAACTTATGCTTGAGAGGTTGTGGGGTAAAGGGAATACTCCTACACTGCTGTGGGAATGCAAGCTGGTACAACCACTTTGAATATCAATGTGGCAATTTCTTAGGAAATTAGGAAACAACTTTCCTCAAGACCCAGTAATACCACTTTTGGGTATATATCCAAAGGATGCTCAATCATGCCACAAGGACATGTGCTCAATTGTGTTCATAGCAGCTTTGTTTGTCATAGCCAGAACCTGGAAACAACCAAAATGCCCCTTGATCAAAGAATGGATTAAAAAAAAATGTGGTACATATACACAATGGAGTACTACACAGAAGAAAAAAAATAATGACATCTTGAATTTTGAAGGAAAATGGAGCTAGAAAACATCAATTTGAGTGAGGTAACCCAGACACAGAAAGACAATTAGCACATGTACTCACTCATAGGTGGTTTTTAAACATAAAGCAAAGAAAGCCAGCCTACAAACCACAATCCCAGAGAACTTAGACAACAATGAGGACTTACATAGATCTAATCTACATGGGAAGTAGAAAGTAGACAAAGACAAGATGTCCTGAGTAAATTGGGGGAGGGCTGAAGGGGAAAGGGGGAAGAAAGGAGGGGAGCAGAGAAAACTGTAGTGCTCAATAAGCATCAATTAAAAAAAGGAAAAAAAAATAAGTTAATATATCCATTACTTGCTATCATAAATTCCTAGTACTCCCTCTGAGCACTCTCTTCTCTCCCCCCTCATTCCTCTTTTGAGATGGGGTTTCACTACACAAGCAGGGCTGTCCTAGAACTCACTAGGTAGACCAGGCTGACCTTGAACTCAGTTCGGCCAACCTTTTACCTTTGCCTCCCAAGTGCTGGGATTGTAGTGTATGCCACTATGTGCCTGACTTTCTCTGGATTCTTTACAAGAACATCGCTAACACACTGCTCTACAATATTAGTGCATTATGTTTTTAGATTCTTTAGTGTCAAGTAAGTATAACAGTGGGCATGACATCTAATTCTAAGAATGTTACAAATGTTGAGAATAATTACATATTGTTATGTATTTTAATAAGGTTAAGAAATAAATAACTATTCTTCTAAGATTAATCAAACGCAGCCTAGTAAGTTTTACTGTATTTTCATTAGTTTGACATCAGTATTAACACAATTTTTGTAGGTTAAGCTTGCTGGCCCTACAGTATGAAGCCCTAATACCCTATTCTATAGGGTACCTGCAGGGGAGAAAATAAGTTATGTAGTACCAGACTTTTCTAAGGCAAGCACTATTCTTGTTGTCAGAAGGGCCCCTCAACACCTTGTTTCAATCATTATTATTGTGGAGGTCCAAAGAGGCCAAAGGTCAGAGAGTTTTGGGACTTGTTTTTAGTTTGAGATTATTGTGCTTCTAACTCAAACATAGGTCCCACCTAGTTGTAAATCAGAGTTCTGCTCTCTCAAGGCTACTGTAAAGAGGTACGGGCTAGTTGACAGACCTCTTGCTCCTGAAACAGGGAAGTAGTTAGTTGGTTCCTACCTAAAACAAAAGTCTAAGGATCCAACTAGGCTCTTGTACCCTTTATGGAAATTCCACCAATGAAGTGTTTGCCTACAGGGTGTTTAGTCTAGGGCAGCAGTTAAGGACTTGAATGCTGAATGCACCCCATGACTTTCAATTTGTACGTTAATGCAGACCTTTTGTTCTACTCCTAACTTTGAAATCAGGAGTACATTAAGTTGTTAGAAATTAAATAGGGATGAATTTTCAGTACTCACTGAAATTCCCTCCCGATACTGTCCTATGTGTTTCTGCATTATTTTAGTTAGCAACTTGGTATTCCTTACTGTAATTCACGCCTCCACTCTGGAAGAAAGGTAATCTGTCGAGGCTGGCCCCTGACAATTATAACAATGAGAAGTTCCAGCTAAACATGTGCAAGGCATCTGATTTCCTGTAGTAACACCGAGAAAAAAATATTGATATCTGTGACTGTCACCACACTTCCAACTTCAGTTGAGTAGTTCTGAGGGGCCTATAACATGAAAATGTACATTTCCTCAGCATTAAATTACTTTTATATATAAAGTCTCTATTCTCAATACTCAACAGAACACAGAGCATACACAATGAACTAAATATTGTACACAAAGTGCAAGAGGTAAGTAATGGAACTAGAACCACAAGATTCCAATGTGAACTTATTACAAAGTATGCCTTTGAAAGTTAGCTAAATTAAGCTGTTTGAAGTCACTTTCAGAATGGCAGACACTTTTCAGACAAAAATCAAGGAAAGATGGATGTTTATTTCCTTCAAATAAACAGATTAGGAGACAGAAAAGAGAAAAAGAATATTTCAAGTTCTATCAGCTAGATTTCATCCACCAGATATTCTTTCCATGAAAATTCTTAGTGGTTTAAGGAAGCAGAACTTTGAAAGGGTAGTTTGGGATAGGTCACTAGAGAACTTAACGGGAAGTTCTTTGGATTGCCATATCCAATAGAGCACTATTAAGATTCTGTCTTAATGTATGTATTCCAAGGGCCACCATCTCTTCCCTAACTACTGGACCTAAAGAACACCATTACCAAGGCTAGCTATTCTTTACCAAGTTACTCTATCCTTTTCCTCCTTCAAAACATACTAATATTCCATTTATCACGCTCCTAATGAGAACACAAACCCAGTAAGTAGGACGCAGCTGGAGCACACAGAATGATGCCTACCTAGCACAGTCACTAGAAATTAATTAAATTAACTGATCCATATTACCACTCCAAGCTAATAAAAGATCTTAGAAGTCAAGGTTCATTTTAGTCACAGCAAAAGTCAGAAAATGAATATATAATTTAATATACAACCCTCAAGAAAGGAAAAACACCTGAACCAAATCACCTCAAAATAAAATAAAGCTGCTTAGAAAACCTGACTGCCAAAAATGATGCATAGATACCTCTAGCTTGCAGTAGCAAGCATTACTACAATTAAATTAACACCTGGCTTCCCTGGTAACATAGCAGCTGCCCTGGGCAGATAATACGTAAATCTCCTCAGAGGCATATTATCCTCATTAAAGGAAACAGGCGAATCATTTTTTTTTTGTAGGTGAGAAAAAGATATACAGTGCCAAGAAATAAAAATACACAAATGTCAACAATAGGGGAAAACCAAACTGGAATACACACTGATGGGTATGGCTATTTTGATTACAGACACAATTTAAATATTTGGAAAGGATCTCTGCAATAGATAATATCAGGAAGTCATAAGAAAATTATAAGACTCAGGGACAGTGTGCTGACACCTGCCATTAATACCTTAGGCAGCAGAGGCAGGCGGTTCTCTTGTGAGTTCTAGCTCAGCATGGTCTAAAACTAAAAGTTCCAGGCTAGCCAAAGCTAAACAATGAGGCTGTCCCATAGCAAATCAAATCAGACCCTAACAACACTTCTGAAACAACAGATGTTAGAACATCCGAGTTACACAACAAGACAATGAATGAGCAACACACAACATTCAAAATGTGCCCTATTAAAAACGAAACTTCCCAAAAAACATGCCCTGACAAGATAACATTCATCCTTTACAAATGGCTTTGACTTCTCTAGCTTTTTTTAAGGTTTACTACTGAAAAGGAAAAAGCAAAAAAAAAAAAAAAAGGCAAAATTATCTAGACCATTACTTGTGTTTTACTCACAAAAATGGAGTAAAAGCTGAGAGGGTTCTAGGAAAAAGAAGCAAACATTCCAAATGAAGCCAATCCCTTCTGGTACTAGTTTGGGCAGAAGTGAGAAAAGACGGGAAAGTGGGATAAATTATGTAACCACTTTCCTCTCATTACCCAAAAGAATGCATGCACACAGCCAACAATTACCTGATGCTATTAGGTGAGCCTTCACTTTTCAGATATAGTTGTAAAGTAGGATCCAATCTCTGGAGTCCTGAGAGCCATGACTGAAATTTTATTTTTCCTATATCTGGTGAAACATATTGGAAAAAGAATGGATTAGGTCCTTACAGCTTGTGTCCACTATGACCAATTTAATATTTCATTTATTATCTTTCAACTTCTCTAGGAGAAGCTCCAGAAATTTCTGTATTCAGCCATTTCTGTATTGTACCATTTGTGCCTTCATTCATTATTTTTATATGATACAAAACAGTCTCAGGTCAGCATATTAAATAGTTACAACTAAGAAAGTCAATGATTCTTGGAAATGTCTTTTAGTTTTCCTTTTCCAATGATTATGTTTTGGTCTTATTTTTCTCTAAAATGACTGTCAACAAAAACAAAGCTCAACAGTGTGCACTGCGGCACACACCTTAAATCTCAGGGAGGGGCAGCAGATTTCTGAGAATTCAAGGCCAGCCTGAGGCTAGCCAGGGCTACACAGTCAGATCCTATCTCAAAAACAAACAAAAATCAATCAATCAAGCAAACAAAACCTACAAGCTCAGAAAAGGTTCAGTTTAGAACGAACATTAGCCTTGTGTACGCCAAAGAACAAACTGTCATCTTCTGAGTTCCTACTGACTCTGAGCGTGCAACTGGTCTGTGACAGAACCATTCTTCCTTGGGCAAGTTCAAGTGATCTTCACCTCCCCACTCCCGTCCAACACAGTCCTATTACACACAGCGCTCCCATGACATTCTGCCACTATCCCCACACTTCAGTTAGACAAACTTCCTTATTCAAGTCTACCAGGAAAACAAGACTATGGAATGGGTCATACAGGAGATACACTGGAAATATATGCCTACTCCAGTGCATAAACTCTTCATTTGAGCCTAACAAATCATTCCTTCGCTACCTTGAACAACTACCTGTACACGGTGCTAGATGGAACCCAGACACTGGGGGCTAAGGCGGGTGCTCCAGCAGAGTGCATTATGATGCATATGGGCTTTATGCAGTCATTTGTATAGTGAAAGACAAAAGCCTCTTATCAAATACTAATAAAAACTACATCTCCCTCTAAGTGTATAAAACACTACTTAAACACCAGGCATTGTGTCAAGTTTCATTAGTATCCAGGTTAGAATGTAGTAAATCCTAATCTACCCAGTCATAAAAAGCTTAAACTTAAAAAGAACCTTCCCCTATATTTAAGACAAAATGACAAGTCAGTCCTTGAGAAACAACATATTCGATTAGTAATGATTAGTGTACACTATAGTATAACAGCTTCACAGGAACTGGGACATCAGCAGGTATGAAATAGTCCAATAGAAGTTGCAGACTTCTAACCACCTGAAGTAGCCTGGGTATTTCTTTCCTTCATGTGACATGTTTTGGATATGTCTGCCTTAGCATATTAGGTGAGTAAGTGTCCTCAACCCACTCTTTCTTTTTTCTTTTTTTAAACAAACGCAGTCTTGATGAGAAAGTTAAATTTCTCATGAGCAGCAATTAACATTTTCTTGGTCATACTGTATCACAATCATAAATACACACGGTTATCCCTATTGAGCACTGTTCACTTTTTATACCCACGAGCACCAAAATCACAATTTTAAAATGTGAAAGTCTTTCAGGTTTTTGGACAAGAAAATAAACAATAATTTATAAAGCTCGTTTGTAGTTCATGGGTTGGAACATCGCCATCCCTAATGTTTTTAAAAATTCAAATTTTCAATGACATTTGTTTTATTTTAACGAAGAACTCTGAGCATAAGTTTCTGAGAAATTTTTCAAAAGGCATCTAATTTTCCAATTCAGCGACGCACAATACGATGGGCTTAACATAACTCCAAGGCTGCAGTGCACATGGTGCTCTACATCGCGCAGGCTCTATAGAAACTGCTCTGCACTCAAAGGTTTACGCTGAAGAAATGCAATTCATTAAATCACACATCAGAGTCTGTAACTGATACATCATCAAGAGACCCAACTGGACTCCTTTTTCAGTTCCTCTATGGCTCATTATTAATCTCGCTTTCCGTGTTCCTTTGACCCCCACTCCCCCCATCCAGTTTCTGTTTTTGAGACAGAGTATCTATACAATTCATGCTGACTTTTGGGATTCAAGCATGTACTACTATGCATGGCTTCCTTTACTTTTAATTTTCTTTGAGTGATATGATTTGGCTATAATCAAAAAACAAAACACAGCAAACCAAACCTGCCCATAAAGTTTACTTTTGGAAGAATAATCTCCAAACTACTTCACTGTAATTCCCAGATACCTGTAACTAATAAGCCACAAAGTAAATACTCAGTGTCCCTCACAAGAAACTCCTGGCACAGAAACACCCTGGCTTTCTGATTTGACAATTTGCATACACATAATGAGATATCCTGGGGATGGAACTAAAGCCTAAACGTGAAGTTCATTTGTTTAATGCATACCTTATACACACTAACTGAATGTAATCTTATACACTATTTTAAATAATTTTGTGGATGAAACAAAAGTTCATGTCGATACTGAAAAGTTTCACATTTCAGTTTTCCACAATAAATGCTCAAACTACAGCCAGAGCACAGCGTTCAAGTTTTCAAATAGGAAGACTTAAGAAGATTGAGTCAGAGGCAATATTCTTGCTTAAAAGCAGACTAACAGAAAGTAAAGAGGAAGCTCTCTGCACATCTAAAGAGAACATTCCTAAAAGATGAAATACATCAAAAGCAGATAGGACATAACATTGCAAGAAAGAAGGCATGTCCATCATCCAGATATCCCTAAGTCCTACACAAACTGAAAGCTGCCATTAACAGTTTAGAGCACTTAGCAAAAACAACTGATTTTCTTCAGAATCTCATTAGGTATTAAATTAATAAATAAACTGCATATATCCAGGAGCTTCACATTAAGACATGCAATTAACACTGCCTAAAAGTACAAGTGACTCATTCAAGGTTTTAACAAAACAGCCCATAGCACATGGAATTAGTGGTAATAAAGAGGGGACACTTCCCAGAAGAATTAACTGTTATTTAATAAACAAACAAAGTAAAAGAAAACAAAGCCCTAATAGTACTGTCCCAAAAAAAGAAATAAAACACTAGCTAGTTCAAGGGGATCTGCAAGAAAATGCTGTATTTAGAGACAGGGATAGAGAAGTTCATAAAGCTAGAAAGAAAAAGTTCAATCCAGAGGTGAACCTGGGAAATCAGTATGGAAAAACAAAAATCACATGACATTCTCACTGAAACTGAAGTCTTCAAGAGACAGGCAAAATAATGACCTAACAGCTGCCTTAGCACCCATGACTTTCCACCTAAAGTTTACATTAAATCTTTTTGTTGTCCGGATACCCGAATCTTTTCTTCTCACTATACTGAGTTTGACTTTAAGCCAGGTACCACACTCACTTCCAAGAACCTGCCTCTATCAGTTAATACTGATACTCCAAATGGTCAGCATCCCTTTTTTGTCAGAAAAACCATTCCACATAGCACAATAACCCCATCCCCACCCTCCTCAAAATACACATTTGCACCCCCTCTTGCCAACTGGCCCAAGGCCACCCCCACTATCATCACCACTAGTCCAGATGTTTTTCAAGCTTTCACTTCCCACACATTCTCACCTCCTACAGACTTGCCCACACGACCAGGAATGACCATGAGGCTCTGACCCAAACAAATTCAATATGCATTCCATTGGCTCCACTGTTTGTTCAAGGCTGTGTAACAAGATACACGTTGCAGACTAAGTCCTTCATATAAAAATGCGTATCGTTGGCCACCCCTAAAAAGCAACACAGAGGCAGAGCAGGATGGACACGGAGGTCATACTATCCTTGAAATTCAGAATCAAGCTACTCCCCCCCCCCCCTTCTCCCTCTCCCTTTTTCCAAGCTACTCTTATGTCCTGAACTTAATGAATCCTTTGAGAGAATCATAATAGATCCTTCCAGAGTAAGGGCTTTAGGAAAAACCAGAGAAATTACAATGTCTCTACTATCTCTAGGAACAAAATGGTAGTGTTGTTTCCCTAATACTGTTAATATAAAAACAAGTTAATATCTAACCATGAATCCATTAACTTTAAAATTAAAAAACTGCTGTGTGTAATGGGGTCCACCTTTAATTCCAGCACTAGGGAGGCAGAGGCAGGTGGATCAATGTGAATTTGAGACCAGTCTGGTCTACATAATAAGTTCCAGAACAGCTAGGGCTATGCACAGAAACCCTGTCTCAAAACCCCAAATGAATAGAGGATGGAGAGACGGCGAGGTGGCTGTTCTTCCAAAGAACTAAGATTCAATTCCCAGCACCCATACGGTAGCTCACATCTGTCAGTAATTCGAGTTCTGAGGCTTTTGACACCCTCACACAGACATACTTGCAGAAAAACACCAATAAACATAAAAGAACCTGTAATTGCTTCTTCTGTCTTTCCCAAAACATCCCTTAGAAAAAGCATAACAAGGACTTCAGTTATTGTTCTGAGTTTTAAACGACAACAATGTACTTTCCAAAAAATGCAATTTTCTTTTGAGCCAAACACACACACTTCAACAGTACACTGACTGGTTTTGTTTGAAGTACCTGGCATGTTACAGATGTGTTACAATTACTTAAAAGAACAAATGAAGAAAAGACATCTATTCACCCATTCATTTTGTAACCATCACTACTGCTGACTATGAACCTACCACCAGAGTCAATTACTTCACTGAATACCAGGGAGAAGCAAAATCAGTTATAAACCCAGTCCTCAAATATGACTCCTGACCTGTCTAGTCAAAGACTATCAGATTTCTCACGAATGCCTGGGTATTCTATTTAGAAAAAAAAAAAAAAAACCACCATAATAACAGTAAGATTTGGTGATAAATTTCAAAGGACTCCCAATGTTAAGAAATCCAGACTCAATATGGCAAATAAAATACGGAAATGGGTAAATTTCTAAAATTTGTTGGTTTTATAATGAGATATTGAGAGATGATCAGTGTGGTGGTTTGCATGCAACTGGTCCCCCTATCTTACAGGATTTTTTTAAAAATGATACAAGGTTTCAAGGGATTAGGTATCCTAAAAAGCTTAAAATCCATTAAAGCCAGTTAATTTTTCACTCTACCGCTCTAAAAGCAATCAATTAAAAAGGATTGACTATGGAAGAAAGTTTCTGATCTGTGCAAAGAACAGCAATAAAGAAATGAAAGAAGGCCACCAATTGACAAAGGTCATTTTTCTCATATTTCTGTAGTATTGAGAATGAACACAGGTCCCAGGTTTTTCCACGCATGCTAAGCAAGGGGCCTAAAACTGACTGATCTGTGTCCAGCCTGGGCGGTGGTGGCGCACACCTTTAATCTCAGCACTTGGGAGCCAGAGATAGGTGGATCTCTGTGAGTTTGAGGCCAGCCTGGTCTAGAAGTGCTAGTTCCAGGACAGGCTCCAAAACTACAGAGAAACCCTGACTTAAAAAAATCAAAAACCAACCAACCAAAACAAAACAACCAAACACACCAAAAAAAACCCCACCCCCTCAAAAAAAGAAAAGAAAACACAGAAGTCACTGAAGTGAAGGCAAGGCCTCTGTAAGATTATGAGTTAAGTATCAAGTGTCAGGGTTAGCAGCAACCTTGGAAATTTTTCGTATGACTCTTTGTGAAAGAACAGCACAAGTCCGTACAAAAAGCTGAGAAGAGGCACTAATCAGAATAATAGAAATAACAAATATAAGTAATCAATAAGTAACAATCCCAAGCACTTACATTAAGCAGCAACTCATCTTTTGTTTTAAGAGGAAAATTCTTGTTTTCCTTTTCAACCTGTACATCTTCCTCTCCATCCGACAGCACTGGAGGAAGTGATACACAGGAAGAAGATGAAGATGAGGATGAAGAAGAGGAGCTTGAACTATCCGAATCCGTTTCACTGTAGAGGCAGAGTTGAAAACCTGGTCAGGTACCAGCATAATTAAAATCTTGTTTCAAGTAGAAACAATCTACTTCCTCTTGCTTGTCTAATTCAAAAGCTAACATTTCAAAATGACTTTGTTGTTGTTTGAGA
Source organism: Microtus ochrogaster (assembly GCF_000317375.1). Lineage (NCBI taxonomy): Eukaryota > Metazoa > Chordata > Mammalia > Rodentia > Cricetidae > Microtus > Microtus ochrogaster. The sequence goes on along the minus strand of NW_004949121.1, from coordinate 3,580,840 downwards.
CAGGGTTTCTCTTTGTAGCTCTGGCTGTCTTGGAACTCAATCTACAGACCAGGCTGACCTTGAACCAGAGATCCTCCTGCCTGTCTCCCAGGCATTAAGGGTGTGCCTCTACACTGGGTTAGTTCTGTCCATTTTAAAATCCAGTGGGATGAAGAACAGTTGTGGGGAGAGGCCATTTTTGACATTGGATATATACTATTACAGACATATGGACCCTCTCTGGGCTAAGAGTGTTACATGTTATAAATCTCTATGACTGCAATTATGCACGTGACAATCAGTGACTAATGGTAATTTAGGTAAAGCACCTGTCTGAGACCACTTAATTGAGTTTATTTTCAATCATCACTTTGGGATTCTTCAAAGTTGCCATGGTGACCATTAACTCTAAAAACTTCTTTGGTTCTAGAAGATTCAAGAAACTAGTAAAACCTCCCTTTCCCTAAGGTTGTAAGAGCAGTGAACTGCTGGGTAGAGATTTCTAGAGCTGCTGCCACAGCAAGAAGCTCCAGGGACACAGCTTTTGTCACCAAGGTGGCATGGGCTTTTCCATGAGACAGCTGCCTTTGCTCCTATAAATGCAATGTCTCACTACACTAGACTTGGGAGGAACTGTTTCTTGTGGGCTTGTTACTGGTGTACTATATGAGATCAAGACACGTCTGCTCATGTCTCCTCGGAAAAAATGTCACACAATTACCAAAAACTTGAAGTCAATGATCTAGTAAAAAATATTATTTACGCTGGACTTTAATCCCAGCAGAGGCAGGCGAATCTCTTGAGTTTGAGGTCAGCCTGGTCTACAAAGAGTATTCCAGGACAGCCAAGAATACACAGAGAAACCCTGACTCAAAAAACAAAAACAAAACAGTAAACAAACAAACCATTATCTACCTAGCACACAGGCAAAGAATTGCATTTTTTTTCATTTCTTCAAACACTTGAACCCTCTGCCACAAAAGATCAGAAACCATTTCCCAGCACTAAGCTCTGCTATGCTTCTCTTCCAGTCTGGCTTCTGATCAGTCTCTTATTATCTATCAGTCTCCCAGCAGCTCAGGCTCTTATTACAAGATGACCACCATCTTAGATCTTCGACTGTCCCAAGCTCTTCATAGCCAGTTCAGCTCCCTCCTCAACTCTTAGCACCTCTCCCTCAACTGGAAACTGTGGAATGTGGGGGCCAGCCATGATAATCTAAATCTGGGCAGGTCACCCAAAAGGAAGTTCTTTACTTCCAACCATTATCACCTGGGACTCTGGCCATGGATGAACTGAAATGGAGTCTGGGGTCTCAATAGTTTACCCTGAGACAAGGCCTGGCTGCAGGTGGAACCGCAGGCCAAGACTGCCCAACCCCCAACCAAGAGCAGACCATTCAAAGAAAATGCCTGACATTCCAAGAGCTGTAGACAGACACCTACCAGCACACCTCAACAGGACACCCCTAGACAAATGTCAGCCAATCAGGGGTCCGGCACCTCAGAGACCCCTAACCCCCACCTCTACTACTATAAAAACCCCATTTTAATTGAGCTCGGGGCTCTCCGGTTATTCCAATACTTCGGACCTGGTTAAAATAAAGGCTCTTTGCTTTTACATATGGGATTCGGTCTCCTTGTTGGCTTTTGTGGGGACCCCACGGATTTGGGCATAACAGAAACCACTCTCCCTGGTCTCAGTCAGTGGTTTTTCTAAAAATGCCACATCTCCCCATCATGTGCCTATCTTGTCCACCTCTCAGAAGCCCCTCGCCATGTGGTCAAGGTATTTGGAAAACATTCTATATTTTGGCTCTTCTTCCATCAAGAAGAGCACAGAGAGTAAATTTCTCTGGAAAGCATAGAGCCCCAAATACCAAGAAACTGGTGCGCAAATTTTAACATTATCAAGCACCTATGAGAGGAGCAAGGTGGTGGGCGCGTGTACAATCCTGCATTTGAGACCAAGGAGAGGCAGAAGTTCACCATCATCCTCGCAGGCTACAGTGTGAGACCAGTCTGGCCTCCATGAGACCTTTTCTGGAAGATAAGTCAACTTTGAAACATACAGCAATCCTTTTCCTGTCTGCCAACTCTTAAGATTCGAAAAAAGTGGACTCGATGAAAAAAACAAAGTGGCAATTCCAAACTGAAACAAAATTCATGTAACTCAGAAGTACATGCTAAGCTTGGATGTTATGAGAACAATCTACAAACACCGGGTTTTGTACACGGAGAACAGGTTACTCCTTCTCCTTGTGCCTTTGCGTACTGTCAAGTCGGGGAAGGGCGTGGGAACTCCTGTGACTGGGCAGACACCTCTGGGAAGGCGATGCTGCCAGCCGGGGTACCGGATCCCGGAGCGCACGTGTGCACCCAGCATTAGCAGCGCCGCCCCGCAGAGCGCGCGCGCCGACCACGACCTAGGCCCCTGCCCCCCCCCGCCCCGTCCCGGCAGCCCCGGGGCGCGCGTGCACTCGACCTGTCCGAATCCGAGTCCGAATCTGATGAATCCGAGGCCTGCAGGGCTGGCGGCGGCTCCGCGGCGTCCGGGCCGGTGACGCAGGCCTCGGTTAGGGGCAGCCGGTCGAGCTGCGGCGGGTTTCCGTCGGCGTCGGCGCTCGGGGCTGGCGGCTGCTCCGCTGCCGGCGGGGCCTGCTCCGCTTGCTCGGCTTCCCGGGGCTCCTCAGGTGCCGCCGGTGCCGCGGGCCCGTGGCCGGAGCTGCCGAACTTGAGCGTCTGCAGCTGCGCGGCGGCCTCCACCACCTCCATGGCGCCGCGCGGGCCTCCTCGGCGGACGCGCTCGCCTCCTCGGCGGCGGCGGGGGCTGCGGCAGCGGCTGCGGCGACGGCAAAACTCGCGCGTCTCTCAGGTAACTGCACGCGGAGGGGATGGACACGCCCCCGGCGCAAGCGCGGGACTTCCGGAAGGCGGGTGACGTCACGCGGCGAGAGGCGGGTTCCGGGAGCTGGAGGGTTGTAAGTACTTAGACAGCTTGGCTTCCGCGCGGTCCTAAGTCCGCCGGTTTCCATCTCTGTTTCTCATGAGCTCGCGCTAAAGCTTGGATTTCCAGGCATAGGTATGAACCAAGGATTACAGCACTAGTTTCTGTACATAACAATCTTCGCCAGAGAGTCTTGAAAAGACACTCTTAGTGAGTTCTTGAAAGTTAAATGAACATGAAAACCACTTTACATTCTCACCAAAAAAGAAAGAAAAATTACTATTTTCCTCTAAAAGGACACAGCAGCAGTGAAGGGATTTTTCTGTTTATGTTATGGTAATGTCTTTATCATACTGGATGCCGCTCCAAAGAAAGGGTAGGTGAAGCGTTCAAACCTGGTGTCCTCTAGACAGATAGTGAGGCACTAGAAACACAAGGGTCTTCAATCTGATGCGTCAATAATAATATTGTAACAATTTACTAGGCATGCATATTATGAAAGACTATATAAAATTTTATATATTATTTACCGGCAATTTCTTGGGGAGTTCCATAGTATACTCTCAGTTAAATTAAAGGAATATGGAACCCAGGCGTCCCTACAATTCAGTAGAAAATTTAAAAACAGAGGGAAATCTCTAGGAGATAAGGAGATAAATCTCTAGGAGTACGGCATTGGAGATTCAAGAGCACAACAATGGGAAGTCATGATTGGTGGGCTGTGTTCCTACCATTTTCTTCTTAAAGTATACAACCTGTTGTAACTAAATCTCAGTTTTCTTATCTGTAAAATGCAGACAAAAATACTATCTCATTTAGTCTATGAAACATTAAATATGGTTGTATGGAGAAGAATGACTTGTCTAACATGCATTCAATTCAGTGTGCAGAAATTCCTTCAAGGTTCATCAAAACATGGATTTTATGAATAAGATGTATCATTGATAATGATTAATATTGAAGATATATACAGCTGAATTTTAGAAGGAAAATTTTACTCAGAATAATTTTCTAGACAGAAAAAAATGTTTGTCATATTTTTTCAGAAATTAGATATTGGCAGTCTAAACTAGGGTTTAAGTTAATATGGTAGAGTAAATGTCAATTCAAAATATTAATACTGTAACAAAGTGCTGTAAAATCTGTGACCTAGGAAAGAACAAAGAAGTTGGTATTCTCAGCCTAGCGGTGGTGGTGCACGCCTTTAATCCCAGTACTTGGGAGGTAGAGGAGGGCGGATCTCTGTGAGTTCAAGGCCAGCCTGGTCTACAAGAGGTAGTTCCAGGACAGGCTCCAAAGCTACACAGAAACCCTGTCTTGGAAAAAAAAAAAAAAACAAACAAGCAAAGTTGGCATTGTTTATAAAACTGGAGAGGTTGGAAAAGGCTAATGAGTGTGTGAACCTGAGTCTGAGGAAAAACAGCACAGTCAGCTGAGAAAGGCAGAAGGAAGGTAAACATAGGAGACTGCCATTCACTAGAGAGGTTAGGACGGTTCTAGAACTCATCTGTGCTATCCAGGCTTGTTTCCTTAGCATCGGTGAGCAACACTCTGTAACCTGTGTGTGCACGAAGGTGGAGGACACAAGATGATGAATTCATGGTTCAGTTGGAAAGATAAGTGGCAAAGCAAGATACTTATACATGTAGTAGAGGAAGGGGCTGTAGAAGCGCATACTGTGGCAGAGAGATGCAGAGATGGAGAAACTGAGACTAGAGAAGAGGTATTCAGTCCGGGAAATACTGTGACAGGAAGATTCGTGGGAGCCAGAAAGCTGGCTCAGGCATCTGTGAAGATCCTTGTTACAGATCACTTTGACATTGCTGGCCTCGGGGATTTCCATAAAACAAGACCTCTTCTACAAAGATGCAACTTTCTTGACCCTTAGAAGAACAGCTTCAACTTGTCTCTGTGAAGCCACCGTTTTGTAACTGACCCCATCAAATTTAAAAGTAAGAAAAGGGAGAGAGGATCAAAGAGCCTGGGCGTGGTCTCCAGGTGGGGCTTGGCTAATCCGTAGCTCACACATCTGACTATATGTGCCTTTCTGGCCTTCCAGTGTCCTGTGCAGTGCTGGAGCATGACTACAGGACCTCAGATAGTTGCTTAACTCATTTATTCTTCTGCTGAGCCGTGCACCCAGCCTTACACTGTCCATCTTGTCAGACCAGGGGAAAATGGGGGAGTTCCTATCAGTGCCTAAGATCATCTTTGACAGAAATGGAAGCTAAGTGAAGAGTTGGCCCCCAGGATAGCTAGGGAGCCCCAGGACCTCCCAATACCCACCCAGTATTACAGACTGCTTTTCCACGAATTTGGTGGTGAGATAGACCTTTAAAGAGATCCATGGCTATGTTAATCTGGGATAATTTGACAAGGGAGAATTGAAATGAATCAAACAATTTCCTGCTGAAAATGCTAACATTAAAAAAAAATATATATATATATATATATATATGAATGTCTAGCTTGGGTTTCAGGCTCCGTGTGATCTAGATGCTACTTCTCTTATTTTCATCTTCCACTTCCCCCGCTCCTTGTGCCCCATGGTTTCTGGTTGGGAAGCCCTTCAGCCTAGCAGATTTATTCTCCACGTATGACAAAATTTTTCATTTGCTGCTATCTCTTTTCTGCATAATAACAAGAATTGGTCACTCAACTTATCCAGGTAAATGGAACATCCAGAAGAGATGACTGGTCTTTCAGCTTTACTACTCAAGTATCAATCACTGCCTAAATTATTGCTCATTAATTTCTACCAAATCGTACTTATCTTCAAGTTGTACATCTGAGATTATATATTATTTATTATATTTATTATTCCTTATTGTCTCCTTTTTGCTTAAGAATGAAGTCTCATGAATCTAAGAACTTCTTGTCCACATTATAACAAATATTATGAAGATCATTTTTTGGGGGGTGGCCTTATAAGACAGGATTTCTCTGAGTAACAATCATGGCTATCCTGAAACTTGTTTTGTAGACCAGGTTGGTCTTAAACTCACAGAGATCTGCTTGCCTCTACCTCCCAAGTGCTGAAATTAAAGGCATGGCATTTAAAAAATGTCTGTCTTGTGTGTGCACATGTATGCAGGCAGGTACCTACGGAGGGCAGAGGAAAATGTGAAAGAACCCATTCTCTTCTCCCACTGTGGATTCCGGGCATTGAACTCGACTCAACAGGCTTGACAACGAGGGAGTTTACCCACTGTGCCATCTTTCCAGTCCCCAAAAGACTTTTGAATGGAAGAATGAAAGAGAAACATAAAATGTTGTTAGGCAATCACAGTAAGAACAGTGGCTCACAGATAACACCAGAGAGCAGACCGCAGTCAGCCATTCACATTAAATTAATAAAGCGGTATCTAAGAAAGCCACTATTGTTGATAAAAACAAAACAAAAAAAAAAAAAAAACAAAAACCTCTCTAGTTTCTGATAGGGACAGTCTGGGTTTTAGTAAAAGAGTAGCTATCTGTACCTGTGCCTGTCTTTGAAATAGGTCACTCTTTCATAATTAGTACTTTTTCTAGGTGCTTAAATGTTTCAAAATGTCCTGAATTTACCTCCAGTACTTCCAGAAACTTCCTGACTACTGCATTACTTCTAAAGCTGCTAAACTTAGCCTGAAGTGCTTAGCCCGAAGGCTAACTCTAACTTTTTAGAGTCTGAGTACCTGACAGTAAAATTTAGAGACGAGAATTTTTCTTGTGTTGAATTACAAATTACCAAATCCTGTTTCAAAATGACACATTTTTTAATATGTGAAAATAAAATTTAGGAAAACAATTTATCAGATATGCCATTCTTTCTACACTGTTTAGACTGAAAAATTATATTATAAAGAAAACAAACACAGGCAAAACAACCCTAACTAGTTTTAAAGGCCATTTTCCTGCACTGTGTATGTTGCTGTTCAAAATGTAGAAGGAGGTTGGCACTTGTCCCAGGACACTGCTAGAACCTTGGGCCTTGCCCCAGACCTGCTGCCTTAAATCTGTCTTTTAATTGCATGTGGTGGCTCCTGCCTGTAATCTCAGCACTCGCTGGGACAGTAAAGCAAGAGCATCCCAGGGAGGAGTCTAAGAGGGCAGGAGCATCCTAGCAAGTTTAAGGCTGGTTATTGTAGCCTTGGTAAGCGCCTACTTCAAAACCAAAAACCAGGGCTAGGGAAGTAGCTCAATCAATAAAGGGCTTGCTCATGCAAGTGTGAAGGTCCAAGTGCCATCCCTGAAACTCACCTAAAAATAAAAAATAAAAAAACAAACTAGATGAGAAGGAAAGAAAGAAAGAAAGAAAGAAAGAAAGAAAGAAAGAAAGAAAGAAAGAAAGAAAGAAGAATGATAGAGAAGATGAAGGAAGTAAAAAGGAAGAGAGAGAAAGAAAAACTGGCCATCAAGTCTGGTGTCATGCACATTATGACTTCTCTGAGGAGGATATAGGCAGACCTTGTGCTTGCTTGCCAGGCAGACCTTGTGCTTGCTTGCCAGGCAGCCTAGCTCTGAGCATTAAGGTCTAGGCTAGCGAGTTACCGTCCAATAAAGAAGACCATGCCCATGCGGTGAGGAGAACGGGGTTCTGAAAGTCTTACTGTTGGCTAACACACGTACTTGGTTAGCTACAAGCTCCTCAATATCCCACGTCCAAAGTGCTCAGCATCTCTGGCTTGTGCTTCTCCTTTGGTCCCTATTCTGACAGTGAGCCCACTGCCTTCTAGTCAGTCACCATGTGCAAAGTCCCAGCCTGGCAAGTATGCTGAGTGATTTGCTCTGAGCCACTTGTTTTCTCTGCCTGCTATTTAGTCATTCAGTCAGCCAATCAACAAATCCTTTTGGAGTGTAACCTAGACAGTGGAAAGACTGTGCCTAAGTAAATCAAAAAGTTCATGTGCTCCCAGAAACACAAAAAATGTCATTCTGCCCCAAACAGTCTGTAACCGATTCCCTCATGGATTGCCCTTAGGGCCCTTAGATGGCTGGCGTCAGCTGTTTTGTGCCGGCTCATTCATGTCAGTGCAGGACAGCCTGTGTTTCCCACAGATGCAACGAGGATCCATGAACGCAGTGAAGTGTTTCAGGAACCCATCAAGGAGGAGATAAAAAAGGTTGAGGTTCCAGACTCCCTGTGTACTTTGGAGTTCTAGTAAGACTTCATTTGCATCAAGCATTTAATCTCAAAAGTACAAGAGCATGAACAAGTTCGTGTCTGAGTCCATAGCTAGACGTTTCATGTGATCTGGTTTCAATTTCCATTGTTTTTGACGCCAGAAACATTTGGCGATGACAGTGATTGCTTCCTGTCCACTTCAGTGTGTACATGAGTAGACACGTGTGCAGTTCAGATTGAAGCCTGTGCTGTCTTTAATGCCCATGAGAAGTTTGCTAATCCTTGTCACCAAATGCTAAGAACAGGCTGTGTGATGTCTTGGCTGAGTCACTGCTTGTACTTGGATGGACTCCATCACTAAGGTGAAGTCAAAATCTGATTTTTGACACAGAATTATAGAGTAGGGGAAAGTGAGGCACGAGTGTTAGTGTTTTTTCCCCAAGCAGTTTACTGGATGTGATCATTAGTGTTTACTGTTCACAGACTTTAGGATGACCTGGGGGATGGCCTCTGGGCACGTCGAGGGGGATATCTTTATATATATATATATTATATATATATATATATATATATATATAATTTATTTATTAAAGATTTCTGCCTCCTCCCCGCCACCGCCTCCCATTTCCCTCCCCCTCCCCCAATCAAGTCCCCCTCCCTCATCAGCCCAAAGAG
>NW_004949121.1:3565352-3571021 GCF_000317375.1 Microtus ochrogaster | reverse complement strand
CCATTTCTGCCTGGGACTGGCTGCTCCCAGAGCCCGCTGCCTGCCACCACATGGCCTGCCGCCACCATTTGGGACCTACAGCATTTCTGCTGCCTACTGCCGCTGGGGATCTTGCCAGCATTTTTAAGAAAGAACAACACCAGGGGTACCCAAGGCCTTGGCCTAGGTGGCTGGACGACCACTGAGGGTGAGAGACAGACAGATATACCATGCAGAAAAAGCTTGGGTGTCATGTTTATTTAGTGGGTTATGGAAGAGGAAGGAAAGGGGAGGGAAGAGAGAGAGGCAGAGCTGCTTCTTCAGAAGAAGGGCTGACAGAGGAGAGAGAGAAAGAGAAGGGGGGAGGGAGGGAGAGGCTGAAGATAAGGCAGGAGATTTGCTTGCTTCACTGAAAGGAGTGGGGAGTTTGGGAGTGGGCACATGTCTCTTAAAGGGGCCGGGTACCCAGGTGTTAGACCAGGCCAGCAGATTACAGTACTAGGTTTCTTTTGTCCTTCCATCAAGGTCTCTGAAAACCTTACATGGTGGTAGCTCTCAATCAGTTCCCATCTCATGTTTTCACAGAAAGGTTGCCACTCTGTTCCTAAAACTGAGCAGTAACTCACTGAGAGCTCACGGGCTAAGTATTTCCTTCCTTTTCAGAGAGCCAGAGCTCAGTTTCTTTCACCCCACTCCAGGCAGCTCACAGCTACCTGTAATTCTAGCTCCAGGGGATCTGATGCTCTCCTGTGACATCCCAGAGTACCTCTATACATATACACATACACACACATGCACGCACACACACACATACATACAAGCGCGCACACCATGCACACACATGCACACGCATGCACTAAACTTAAAAAAAAAAAGTAGTAACTCGCTAACTTCCTGCTCTCCTCTAACACCCATAGAGTGGCACGGGACTCATCTGGTGAGCTTGGAGCAACAGTTGAACGTGTTGGCCAGGTGCGTGTGGGCAATTCTTAAGCTGTGTCCTTGCGGGTCCCCTCCATTGTGTTATATGACACTAACAAGTGCACATACGTGACAGCGATCTTCTGTGTGTCTGCCACTGTTCTAAGCCTTGAATTAAGTTTACTTCTCTCAAGTGGGGCTGTGGTGGCACACGCCTTTAATCCCAGCACTCAGAAGGCAGAGGCAGGTGGATCTCTGTGAGTTTGAGACCAGCCTGGTCTACAAGAGCTAGTTCCAGGGCAAGCGCCAAAGCTCAAAGAGACCCTGTCTTGAAAAACCACCAAAAAAAAAAAAGTCTGCTCTTCACAAATATTAGCTAGATAGAACTATTACCTCTATTTTATGAATAAGGAAGCTGAAACTTAAGAAGGCTTAATTAGCTTTAATTAGTGTTACAAGATTACATAGCCAGAAAAGATTTTTGAATATTCCTTCAGAGGAATCTTGAAAATTCTAACCAGTAGGATGACTAGGTAGAGAAGTCTGGCTAATCTCAAAAAGGCCATTTTGCTGCAGATCTAAAAATCATGTTTTTTAATCAAGTCATGGTGATCGTCTCTTCCTCCTCCTGTTGGTCCTCTTGTGTGTACATACGTGTGTGTTCTTGTCTGGGTGTTCGGAGAGGATGCAAATGAAGGCAAGAGGACAGCTTCAGGCATGGTCCACCTTGTCATGTGAAGCAGGCCCCGACAGATCGCTCAGGGTGGCTCAGACTTGCCGTCCTCTTGCTTCAGCATCCGAGTAACTGGAATTACAAATCTGTGTACTAGCTCTATGAAGTTTTACCAATAATTAAGGCTCCTGAATCTTACTTCTAGATTGCTCTGTACTCCAGTGGGAAACAGTTACATGGTATTTATTGGAAACTCCAGAAACTACCACTGCTGACCAGACGTCGTGAAGACAAAACTACATTACAAAATGAATTTTTCAGTGCTAAACGTGAACACCTCCTCACTGTAGAAACAAATGGCCCATGTGAATGAACCATTTTCTGAGGAGGATATTCTGAGCTAGCACTGCCCATTGAAATCTCTGCATGTATGGGAATGGTCTATACCTGTTATTGGTCAAGGAAGAACCCACCAGCCACACTAACTCCTGCGAACTTGAAAAGTGGCTGAAAATGAAAAAAAAAATTACTGCTACTTAATATTAATGAGCTTCAATTTACACGTTCCCCCAAGGGAGGTATGAAGAGTCTACACAAACACAAGGATCTGGTGCAGACCTGTGTAGGTTCTGTGCATGCTGCCTCAGTTTCGGTGACCTCATAGGAGCTTCGATCATGTAGACGTAGAGGGCCTTGTTTGCTTGGTGTCCTCCATCAACTGTGACTGTTACACTCTTTCTACCTTCCTCTTCCACAGGGTTCCCTGAGCACTGAATGGAATTCTGTAGGTCAATTCCCATCTTCCTGAGAATCTGCCAAATCCTAGCACTTGGGTGGCAGAGGCAGGTGAATCTTTGAGGCCTGCCTGGTCTACAGAGTAAGTTCCAGGACAACCAGTTGTATGTAGAAAGACCCTGTCTCAAAAGAACAAAAACAAAACAAAACACTGATTTCCATAATGGCCCAACAAGTTTGTGTTCCCACCAGCAATGGAGGAGTGTCACATCCTCACCAACCATTATGGGAATTATGGGATCTACTGCTGACTGAGTTTTTTGTCCTGCCCAGTTCCCGCAGTCCTTAAGTTCCAAAGAAACACACAGAGGTCTACATTAATTATAAACTGACTGGCCTATTAGCTCAGGCTTCAGGCACATGGCTTGGTACCTTTTACAGTAAGGCAGTCACATCTTGCATCCTCTGCATCTGGGTCACGACTGCAGACTGAAACTTCCCTCTTCCCAGAATTCTCATCACCCTGCCTATACTTTCTGCCTAACTGCTGGCCAATTAGTGTTTTATTAAAAATAATATAACTGACAGATTAAAAGACGGTTGTCTCACAGCACCTCCCACTTTTTTAAAACAAGAATTCTGAATCTAATATCTTTTGTTTAGCTTTTTGCCTGACCATTATCCATAGCAACTTGTAACCAACACTCTAAACAAAAGAAAATATCTATAGTCCATTTTGGGGGAATGTGGGCATAGTTTTCCAGGCTACTTTCTGCTGATTGGGGGGTGCTGATAATCTTATGGGGACCTAAAGAAAATTTAGAATTATGATCAAGTTGTGACTGGAGTATCCTGTGAGGCATGATCATCTCAGGCAGCAGTCTTTGAACTGTTCTGGATGTAGTTCTCAGGGGGTCTCCCTTGGTCAAACCTGATTTTTCTTAAAACAGAATGAATTCACAGTCCCTCATTTCCTGTAGAAAGAAAAGCAAAACCTGTTCTCCAAAGTAACATATCTTTTGACTTAAATTTTAAAGTCAAAGCATTTTATATATAATTTTATATATAATATATATATTTAATCCAGAAGCATTTATAATCAAATGTCTTTTAGCAGCTTTTTCTCCTTCCTCAGCATTCAATTCAAAGAGAACATAATAATACACACTATCCAGATTTTCTGTGTTGTTTTTCCATCTTTACATGGCTTTATTTTAAACTCGATTTCTTTTATTTTTATTTTTAATTTTTGGCTTTTTGAGAAAGGGCTTCTCTGTGTATCTTTGGCTGTTCTGTAACTCACTTTGTAAACCAGGCTGTCCTTGAACTCACAGAGGTCTACCTGCCTATGCCTCCCAAGTGTTGGTATTAAAGGTTTGTGCCACCACACTTTGAACTCACAGAGATCTGTCTGCCTCTATCTCCCAAGTGTTGGGATTAAAGGTGTGTGCCACCACACCCAACTACTTTCTTTCTTTTTAGTTTAAGGACTTTATCTTTTTTCTCCCAAGCCTACATACATTTTTAACACACTGTAAACTGTTTAGACATTTTCTTCGTCTTTGAATATCTCTTTACTATATATCTCTCTTTTTCTGACCACATGAGTCTTTAATTTGCTAAGCAATATGGGTAGGATTAAAGCTGTGGCTTTGGTGGCTGGATCCAGCTCATTCCTTAGCTTTCTGAGATTCCAACCTCATGGCAGAGGTACCCAGCTGAGCCCTGTTTATTGCCACTACTGTATGGCATTTCAAGGTCCCTGCCACCACCAAAAAGTATGCAGTCAGCTTTTCATCAAAACCATTTAAGTGTTTTGTGTCAGGACCTCTTAAAAGAGCTGCAGGGTTTTGCAGCTAATGCTGAGTCAAGAAGCCTTTCTTAAATGAGAGCGCTATTCTTTTCTGTCTAGAATTACTTCCCAAGCTCTCTCAGGCTTTATGTGGATGCAGTTGTCCACATGGGCACCATTCTGTTGACTGAGGTTTCTGTCCTGCCCAGTTCCCGCAGTAGTTAAGTCCAAAAGAAAAAAAAAAAAAAGAAAAACCAGAGGTCTATATTAATTGTAAACTGATCTACCTCAAAATCCATTTATATCACTCATGGGTATATGCCTAAAGGATCCTTCCTCCCACCACAGAAACACTTGCTCAGCTGTGTTTATTGCTGCTGTTTTATAAGAACCAGAAATCAGAAACAATCTAGATGTCCCTCTGCAGATAAATATATAAAGAAAATGTGGTACATTTACATAATGGAGTATTACTCAGCATAAAAAAAACACAAAGTATATATATATGGGTATTTTGTATACATTTAGATATATGGGTATTTTTTATACATTTATATATGGGTATTTTGTATACATTTTGTATACATTATTTAAGGCCTTTCCAAGTGAATTGTTTGCTGTGTTATAGCAAACAAGTATAGATATATGTGACCTTAATTAAGAAAAACCTGGTGTAGGATGTTCTTCTGTCTATGTGTTGCTTTCATTGGTTGAATAAAGAAACAGCCTTGGCCTTTTCATAGGGCAGCATTTAGATAGGCAGAGTAGACAGAACTGGATGCTGGGAAGAAGGGCAGTGTGGCAGACGCCATGGTTCTCCTGCCTGAGACAGATGCTGGTTAGACTCATGCTGGTAAGCCACAGTCAAGTGCAATACACATTAATGGAGATGGGTTAAACTAATATGGGAGAGTTAGCCAACAAGAGGCTAGAAATAATGGGCCAGGCAGTGTTTAAATGATACAGTTTCTGTGTGATTATTTCGGGTGTAAGCTAGCCAGGAGGGACAGAACAAGGGGGCACTCCCTACTACAAAAACCAGCTTGGCTTAACTAGCCAATAGTGTAGACATTTTTTCCTGTTATTCATGTCCAATACAAGAACTTACCCTTCGTTCCTAATTCCTTTAAAATTAGCTAAAGAAACAAGTAGTTTTTGTATTTTTTCAAAGTATTCAAAATATTGTATTTTATACTTATGAAAAAGTTTTGTTTGTAGTATTTCATGAAAAAAATATGAAACTTGCAGGTAAATAAATAGCTGGACCTAGAAAACCATCACTGAAGCTGGGCAGTGGTGGCCCATGCCCTTAATTCCAGCACTTTGGAGGCAGAGACAGGTGTATCTCTGTGAGTTAGAGGCCAGCCTGGTCCATAAAGCGAGTTCCAGGACAGCCAGGGCTGTTACACAGAGAAACCCTTTTTTGAACCCCCTCAAATAAAAAAGAAAGGAAGAAAGAAAGAAAAATAAACAAGAAAAGCAATCTATAGATTCAATGCAATCCCCATCAAAATCCCATCAAAATTCTTCACAGATCTGGAGAAGACAATAATCAACTTCATATGGAAA
>NW_004949121.1:3558802-3563567 GCF_000317375.1 Microtus ochrogaster | reverse complement strand
GGTGGCGGGGAGGAGGCGGAAATCCTCAATAAATAAATAAATTAAAAAAAAAAGAAAAATAAACAAGAAAGAACGAGAGAAAGAAAGAAAGAAAACCATCATTGTGAGTAAGGTATCCTTGACCCAGAAAGACAAATATGGTTTGTAATCTCTCATATGTGGCTGTTAGCTGTAAAGTCAAAAATAACCAAGTTCAATCCATAGAATCACAGAGGTTGGGTTATAGAGGAAGGGACTTGTGGCGACAGATAGATCTTGTTAGGCAAGGGAATTAGAATAGATAGTTATAGGTGGATGGGGCAGGGACTAAAACAGGAAGATGAGGCAGGGATTTATGGGAGAGGGGAACTAACAATGGAGGGATTGTGGACAGAGATGGCTAAAATAAAGGGTCGTTTGAGGGGTAGGATGGACATCTAATACAGAGATTCTCAGATCCTGGGAATAGGCCAATTTAGTCCTGTCTATATGTAGATTAGGCACCCATTTGGGATGAATGTGGTCAGTTAATTTGAATGCTCATGGGGATTCTGATTGGTCGGTGGGTCCCTGCCAGCAAGGGAGGGAGACCCCATTTAAAAGTTCCAAGGGGCAAGTTAAACCAGGTAGTAAAATGAACGAACAGAGCTTTGGACTCTAGTATCTTACCTTAGATACTGCACACAGGCTTCCTAAGGATAGTTTAGATATTGTGTCTTCTTTGGGTCTGTCATCTTCAACAACTGCCTGCAAAGCCAGGCTCTCTGTCTTCTCTCTCCTGTTACTTTTGCTTTACAGACACCACAGAGTCCTTAAACTGAGGCTACTGTGAGCCTGGCCACCACCCACCTATCCCACCTGTGCTGAACTAAATGCGACAGCAGGAGGAAGCAGCAGAGTCACCAAAAAAGATGATGTTCATCTGGGCTTCACCAACACAGGTGGACACAAGATGACGTAATTGGATTTTTATTGGGGGGGGACACCAACCAGCTCCCGAATAAAGACACAGAGATGTATTATTATGAATGCTCAGCCTTAGTTTAGGCTTGTCCCACTAGCTCTTTTAACTTAATTTAACTTATTTCTATTCATCTGTACTTTGCTTCAGGGCTTTGTACCTTTCTTTCATTCTGTACGTCCTACTTTCCTGCTCCTTCTGTGTCTGTCTGTCTGGCTCCTGGCATCTCCCCAGTGTCTCTTTTTCTTTCTCCCCCAAGCTACTTACTTTCCCTGCCCAGAAGTTCCACCTATACCTCCTCTCTCACTCTTGACCATTCAGCTTTTTATTAGACCCATCAGGTGCCTTAGACAGGCAAGGCAAAACAGCTGCACATCTTTTAATAATTAAATGCAACACATCTTTACAGAATTAAACACATCTGTGCATAGTTTAACAGATATTCTGCAACCGGATAGCTCATGCAGCACTTTTGCTGTGCTTGGTTTTGTTGTGTGTGGTTGTTGTTGTTCATTTTCAGTTATGTGGGGTCAATCCCTTTTCTAAATAGTACTTTTCTAAACCCAAGTTTTTCCATGTATTAACTGTACGTCAGTCTTGGAGTTACTAAAATTGATTTTCCTTTTCTAAGCAAAATATAAAGCCACATCAAAGTTAAACGGAGGTCAATCAATAGTTGAATGGTTTCACAAAATAGCAAATGTAGCAGCTGTCAACATTTCCAATCTGGGAAAGATGCAATCAAAACAGATGTTTTGTGGTTTGTTTGCTGGATGGAAGAGAACTATTTTCACCCTGATTTATTGAGATCCACTGATGATTGAGTGAAAGCTCTTTTAAGAAACATTGTATTTTCTCTTGTGTTCAAAAATCCAATATGTCCCTTATTCTCAGAAATAGACTATGATGCCAATCAGTAGATTAGTTAGTGCCAGTATCACCGGAAGTATAATCCTTGAATGACAGAGAAAGGAAAGATACTTTGGCCTAATTAACCCAGAAGTTTTATTGTCCTATATGATCCTGTGTTTGATGACATTAGACAACAGCATTTCTACAGGTTTTTTCTCTGACATTCTGTTATTAACTCACTTCTCAGTACTTTTAAAATTCTTTTACTTACATTTATTTTGTGTGCATACATGGTGTGAGCATGTGCATGATTGTCATGTGTCTTATGTGGAGGTCAGAGGAAAGCTTTTAGGAGTCAGTTTTCTCCTTTCCCAATGCGGGTGGGCTCTGAGGATTAAGTCAGGCTATGAGGCCTGGCAGCAAGTGCCCTTCCAGCTGAGCTGTTTCGCCAACCATTTCTCCATTCTTCCGAATCAGGACTTCAGACAAAGGCAGTATCCCTCCTACCAATAACCATTTTCACCTTTTACCTAGGAAGTACCAAGTTAAAAAACTGTGGCCTGTTATTGCATGCACTATATTTCAACTATATATTCAATTTCTTCATGAGGTGTTTGGCTTAAAACATTTCTCAGAGCTGAGCTGAGTGGTGCCTACAATTCCAGTGACTCAAGAGGTCAATTTCAGGAACATAGCAAGCCCCTGTCAAAACCAAAACAAAATAAAGCAAAACCCACTAGAATATTATTCTTTTGAAAATAGGGGTTTTTTTTCATGCAGATATATATTATATAGAAATGTCTCTCTGTTTCTTGTTTGTCCCCATTATTTCCCTAGACAATTTCTCTTCCGCTTTCATTTTGAATACTTTTTATGTGATAATGTAAAATCTAAGAGGCACAGATGAGAGAAAACATGTAACTTTATGACTGGTTTAAAATTGCTTGATATGATTGTCTCACGTGACATGCATTTTTCTACAAACACTATCACTTCTTTTCATAGTTAAAAAACGTTCCATGTAAGCCTGTTAAAAAGCATTCCATTGTGTATGTGAGCCCTTCGAGGCTTGAGATACAAGTGAGAAAACTCTATCCAACAGAGAAAAAGCCCAAGATGAGAAGAGAAAGCCCCGCTAGTCCCTAAACTTACCAAAAGATCAGGTCACAGAATCCCACCAATCTCAGGCCACCCTGGAAAGATCGGCAGCCCCCTTCCCCCACCAAGAAATGCCATGGAAACTCTGACTCCTGCTCAGTTCTTTGATGCTTCTCTCCCAATGCAGGGGTTGGGGTTGGGCAGCCACCCTCTTGTATCTTTCTCAATAAATCCCTTGTGTGAAGCTTGTCGTGCGGTGTGGCTTTGTGGTCTTCCGCAGTTCCTGACTGCCAGGATACCTTTCCCGTCAGACCTGTAACGTTTCCAGTGTTTTCTTTATACACTCCCTTGCCGTTGTGTACCTAGCCAGGTTCTATAGTGTAACTGTTGAGGATATTGCTGTAATAAACAGCAGCGTTCAGGTATCCCAGCAACAGGCTAATGTCGAACCCTGCAGGAAAATACCCCAGGTGGTGCTGTTGTTGAGTCATAGGTGGTTCCATTTTTTAGCTTTCCTGGAGACCGCCATACTGATATCCATCTAGATTGGTCTAGGTTACATTCCCATGAGCAGTGAATAAAGATTTAGTTTTTTCCGCATCCCCACTGTGACATTCGTTAATGAGCAACATTGACTAGCATTCTGACTAGGGTGAGATGGAATCTGAATGGAGGTTTAGGTCTGTTTCAGTGTTAATTGGTAGAGTACTGAAGGTAGCTTGCTAACTCCCAAGGCACTGGTCTCTCTCTTTTATTTAAATGTGTGTGCACTTCATCAGAAAGCAATTTGGATACGTACACTCCGTGATATACAGGTTCATTTACTTACTTAATTATATAAATGCTGTATAAATACTTAATTGTATAAATATTATGCTGAGTTAAAATTTATCACAAAAATAAAACACAAGGCTGACAAATTTTAGATAAAAATTTACTTGATATAAAATATGCTATTAATATAATTCCAATTTTAAATAAAAAACTCAGTGGTACAGAAACAGTTTTAATCTTATTGACTACATAATTTCTTTTTCTTTTGAAAGAAAATTTTTAGTCAAGCTGAGCTTTCCTGGAATCTCAGTAGTTGGGGACTGAGGCAGGAGGATTTCTGTAAATCATCCTAGGCCACGTAGTGACTTCCAGCCCAGTAGATACAGAGAAGAATGGAACCTAGCCCCAGGAAGAGATAAGACATTGTCTGCTTCCCAAAGAGTGCATCCAGCTGAGTAGAACAAGCGCTTGGCTAAGGGGCGTTGGCTCTGTAAGCGACATTACAGAGCACAAAGGGATTCTTATCCCTACAAGTAGATAATGGACTTTTCCCTCTTAGAATTCCTGCTGCCACTCTAGTGTGACCACGGGGTTTTGCAGGGTCTACCAGGAATAACTTTCTTTTGCTTCTGTGTTTTTCTTTTGGATGCTACCCAGAACCTAACTATGCTGTCATGGGTACTGTAGTCTATTTACTCTTTCTCTGAAGCTCTCCTCCATGCCATATGACTGCTTGTTTGCCTTGTGACTGATCTCCACTCCGTGATGGCTTCATTCAAACGGTATGGATTTTTCTTTCTCATCTCAGCTTTTCTTCTTCAAACAGCTGTCAACACTTATAGTTTTCTTTTCTGATTAAAAAAAAAAAAGGCCTTAGGAAAACTGTCTTTCAACTTCTGATTGATTGCTTTCTTAAGCTGTTTTATTAAGACTCCCCCAAAGGGGATGCTGATTTCCAGTCATGCAATCGGGCTACCAGTCAAGAACTTAAGTGCTGATTACAACTAAGAAGGAGGAAAAGAGACATAGAGGATGGTGAGAAGGAGAGAGAGGGAGAGAGAGAGAGAGAGAGAGAGAGAGAGAGAGAGAGAGAGAGAGAGA
>NW_004949121.1:3537301-3558702 GCF_000317375.1 Microtus ochrogaster | reverse complement strand
AGAGAGAGAGAGAGAGAGAGAGAGAGAGAGAGAGAGAGAGTTTGTGTGCATGCATGTGTGGAGAGAGAGAGAGAGAGAGAGAGAGTTTGTGTGCATGCATGTGTGTGTAGGAGTAAGTAAGAGAAAGTGTGTGTGTGCAAGCATGCAAGCCAGTCTAATAAATCCCATTAAATATACTCACTCTGTCAGTGCTGTTCCTGTAGAGAAATCTGACTGGCAACACCTGACTCAACCTCTGACCTTCTCAAGCACACAATGAGGAGCATGGACACACACACACACACACACACACAAAACATGTGCTCTTCACACAGAGAACCATACACATATAAAAACAGAGAAAAGTATAGGAAACATCAGAATAACTCCTCTATGCATTTAATCAATTTCAATCATTAGATCAGGGTCATCTTTGTTATTTTCTTGTTCTTGTTGCTTTAAGATAGTTCTGATTATGTAGCCAAAGGTGATGTTAAGCTCAAGATCCTCAGTGCTAAAAAGTACAGGATTCTGGTTGTCCACAGTGCAAACCCCATTAGGTTTTTTCCACATCCTTATCCTACCCAGCAATTGTTTCCTGACTTATTTTGGGGAAATCCAAAGATCAAAAATATTTAGCCTGGTGTGGTGGTGTGGAGGCAGAGGCAAGTGGTCTTCCGAGTTTCAGGACATTCTGTTCTGTAGAATAAGTTCCAGGAAAGCTGGAGATACACAAAGAAATCTTGTTAAAAAAAATCATGTGAGTAGTTTAATCTTGTAACCCTCAACCCCCAAACTACACAGGGTTTCTCTGTGTAGTTCTGGCTGTCCTGTAACTCTATCCATAGACTAGGCTGGCCTTGAAATCAGAGATTCTCCTGCCTCTGCCCCACAAGTGCTGGGACTAAAGGTGTGCACCATCACCCAGAATATATTTCTCATACCAGAAGAAGGCATCAGATTTCATTATAGACAATTGTGAGCTACAGGTGGTTGCTAGGAATTGAATGCAAGACCTTTGGAAGAACAGTCAATGCTCTCAACCCCCGAGCCATCTTTCCAGTCCCCAGAATCTGTTTCTTAAAATATGTATTTTTAAAGTAGTAATACAGCCATTAATTAACAAACATTCCTGAGCATTGTCAGAGACCCAGGTCACTACTTTAACTTTATCAGTTTTACAGACAGTTCAATTGGGCATAGGCAGTTATAGAAAGAAATAGTTAAAAAATAAAACAAAGTCTTTAAAGAGACAGTAAAAATAATATAAAAAAGTAAGACAAATTAAAGGAGTAAAGATAATAAATATTGCCGGGCGATGGTGGCGCACGCCTTTAATCCCAGCACTCGGGAGGCAGAGGCAGGCGGATCTCTGTGAGTTCGAGACCAGCCTGGTCTACAGAGCTAGTTCCAGGACAGGCTCCAAAGCCACAGAGAAACCCTGTCTCAAAAAACCAAAAAAAAAAAAAAAAGATAATAAATATTTAAAAGTAATAGAGAAAAAAGCCACATAAAGATAAAATATACTCAGAGAGTCTAGAATATGTATTTGTTGTATTTTCTTTGAATTTCTTGACTACAGGGAGACATTTCATTGTATGAGCTGCTCAGCTAAACCAACATATATATTTCAAAAAATGAGCCTAAGGATATGTTACTTTGGAAAAGAGTTTCTGCTTTTGTTTCCACAAAAGATGAGAACCCGTGGATTCCTTCTAGGCTAATGTGGTTTGATGAAATAAACTCCCTAAAAGGTCTCTGTGAACCCTGAAAATACTTTACCCAATTTGCAGCAGGAAGCAGTTTGGAGAAATTCCCAAAATGATTGTTTATATATGTTTGTTTTTATATAAAGGGGTTTGATTTTAAGTATTTAGTGGTCACAGTCAATTTCTAAAACAAAAACAAAAGCAATATGGGGATATGATGTAGCTATGAATACTTTACATTGGTATGGACTTTGCTTTATTGATACAAATTTATGGTCAATTTTGTTGTATGTATATTTAAATTCTTGTTTAAGGTATTATGTTTATACGGCTCACTGAAAACTGTAATGTATAGTTAAGAAATACAGATTAACAAGTAGTCATCTATAATAATCAAACTTTTAATTACATTAGGTTTTCTAGATATACAGAGATGTGTTAGATAATCTTCAACCTTCAAAGGCCTACAGAATATGGCATTTAAAATGTTTTAAGAACTTAGAGTTTTCTTGAAAATGAGACATGTCTGCTCTGGTAGCACCAATTACTTCAGAGAGGTTGATAGGCATTGAAGAAACTCGTTATAGAGTTTACCTTCAACTTGACAAGGCTAGCCATTTGGGCAAGAAACTGCTCTTGCCCGGACTTCTTGATGGTATGCTATATAAACTGAACATGCAGGACCCATAGAAAAATGACTGCGGAACTTGCCTAAAGGTGAGACAATCCTTCAGGATTCCTGCTTCATGAAAGAGTCTGCTAGACATTCTGGAGGACACAGAGGAAAACAACTGATGAGCTTTGTCAGTACAAGGCAGACCAAATCTTCAAATTTCCTGCTTCATGGAAAAGTTTGCCAGATACTATGTGCCTGTAGGCTGAAGATAGATGCCCCAATGTTACAGAAGAACTTTGGGTGACTGTCCAGACATCAAGATGTCTCTGTCAATTCTACAGTTTTGGAAGTTGCTTATAATGTACTTCCTGTTAACTTAGGTAATATTATATCATTCTGGTCTTTGGTAGAGTTGAAGATAGATATAGTTTTCCTTAGTTATGATAAAAGATAAATATTAGACATGAAACTTTACACTCACAAAGAAATATTATAACTACAATTCTTGATAAAAGTTTTGTATATGTAATTTCACTGTGCTAAAGTTAAAACCTTTTGTTTTAATTAGACAGAAAAGGGGAGATGATATGGGATATCCTTTTGTATTGTGTTACTTTTATTGGTTGATGAATAAAGCTGCTTTGGTCAATGGCTTAGCAGTGTAAAGACAGGCAGGAAATATGAACAGAGACAGAGAGAGAGAATAGGCAGAGTCAGGGAGAGGCCATGTAGCTGCCAAAGGAGAAGGAAGCTCAAACTTTACTGGTAGGCCACAGCCTCATATAGTTTCTGTGTGATTATTTTGGTCTTGGCAGCCATGAAACAAATGAGAAGTCTTAACTTACATTTAGGTAGGGCTTTTTTTTTTTTACTTGAACTTCCCTTTCTTTTGCCTGTACCCCTGGGGCACTCTGCTGGGGTTACAGGTACATCCCACCACACTTAGCTTAAATTTTATTTTGATACTCAATTTTGGTGTCTATAATAGAGGAAAAAGAGGTATCACAGAAGTCTGCCTTAGGCAGTTTGTTATCTGTTTGAATACATTAAATCAGGGAGGACAGTGCTTTTATAAAAGCGTGTTGCTGAGTCTCTGATCACTT
Source organism: Microtus ochrogaster (assembly GCF_000317375.1). Lineage (NCBI taxonomy): Eukaryota > Metazoa > Chordata > Mammalia > Rodentia > Cricetidae > Microtus > Microtus ochrogaster. The sequence continues at coordinate 3,555,295 of NW_004949121.1, read as the reverse complement.
GAACATGTTTGCTTGGTCTTCCTGGATTGCCTCAGACCTGGAGTTCTTACTTGGAAACAGAACTGTACACCTCAGCTGCTCTATGGCTTCCTGGCTCAGTTTACTAAAATCATTTTCAAACCTGGGCTCTTGTAGCATTTTGAAGTCATTTATACATATTTTAAGGGCTTCTTTAGTTAAAACTGGGTCATATAAGCTATGAATACATTTACATCCCACTTAAATTTATCTGTGCTCCAATAATAGTTCTATCTCTGTGTGCTGTGAAGATACTATTCTTTCCCAGAATTCCCCTCCTGTAGGGAACTTTTGACTCATCTAAAAACAGAAGGAGAACGCTGGGATCAATCCATAATTTACCACATTTGGTGCCCCCCTCCCCCCGCCACCACCCTCAGTTTTTCTTCTTTCCTATCACTTTAGAAAATAAGTGCAGGGGTTAAAGAGATTTCTCAGCAGTTCAGGGTACTAGCTGCCCTTCTAGAAGTCCCTAGTTCAATTCCCAGAACATACATGGTTGTAACAACTGATCTCGCTGATGTGTCTCCAACTGTAACGCCTGTGTTACTCTCGGTACAGTTCACGTGTATGGTGCACAAGCAGGCAATAGCCTGGAGATTGAAAGAACACACAAGAGACCTGGGTCATTCGAAAGGAAATCAGCCTAATGCCGTTTATTCAAACTTAGGAAAAACCTTAAATACCTAGCTGCTGCACAATGGAATACCCCTCAGGCAGGTAGGAAATTACCATGCCCAAGGTGGAGTAATCAATGGCCCTAGAGCTAACCACCAGGGGGGGCAGAGGGAGCAAAGGAACAAGCAGGATGTTAAACTGGCTGGCCAGAAACCGTCCTCAAGATGAAACCCAGGAGCAGGGGTAGACCCGTAGGCCCTACACATGGCGCTGCACAAATGTATATTAACTCCAGCCCTTGCATACCCTGTTTTGGCATCAGTGGGCATCAGGTACACACGTGGTGTATGAACATATGTAGAGAGATGTTTCTGTTCCACTCGGTCCTGCAGCCATTCAATCCCAAAGAAATATACAGAGGCTAATATTAATTATAAACTCTGTTTAGCCTACTAGCTCAGGCTTATTACCAGCTCTTATAACTTAAACTAACTCATAATTCTTGTCTATGTTTAGCCACATGACTTAATATCTTTTCTCTGTAAGGCATTCTCATCTTGCTTCCTCTGCATCTGGCTTGCTATAGATATGAATACTTTGCATTGGTATGGATCTTGGTTTATTGATTTAAGGTCAATTTTGTTATATGTATATTTCTGCTCTTGATTAAGGTATTGTGTTTGTACAGCTCATTAATGTATAATTAATAATGTATTATAATGTAATGCATAATTAAGAAATATAGGTTAATAGATAGTCACCCATGATAGTCAAGCTTGTAGTCATGTTAGCTAGGTTTTCTAGATGGATAGATATTCTTCAAATCTTTCAGAGACCTTCAGAGTATGGCATTTAAAATATTTAAGAATGGGCTGGAGAGATGGCTCAGTGGTTAAGAGCATTGCCTGCTCTTCAAAAGGTCCTGAGTTCATTTCCCGGCAACCACATGGTGGCTCACAACCATCTGTAATGAGGTCTGGTGACCTCTTCTGGCCTGCAGACATACACACAGACAGAATATTGTACACATAATAAATAAATATTAAAAAAATATTTAAGAACTTAAGACTTTTCATGACAATGAGACACATTTGCTCCTGGCAGCAACAGTTACTTCAAAAGGATGATGGGTATCGAAGAGGCTCCTAATGGAGTTTGTTAGCTATTTGGGCAAGAAATTGCTCTGGCCTGAACTGTTTGATTGGACTTGCAGGACCCACTGAAAAATAACTTCTGAAGCCACCTAAAGAAGGTGAGACAGTTCTTCGTGGGTTCCTACTTCATGAAAGAGTGACAGATATCCTGCAGGACACAGAAGAAAGTGACTGATAAACTGCCAATATAGGCAGAATTGTCTTTGAAATTTCCTGTTTCATGGATAGGTCTGTTGTATATTATGGGCCTGTAGGCTGAAGATGGATACTCCAATGTTACAGAAGACCTTTGGGTGACTGTCTAGGCAATGAGATGTCATTGCTTACAATGCACTTCCTGTTTACTTAGGTAATATTATATCCTTCTGGAGTCTTTGATGGAGTTGAAGAATAGATAGCTATAGGCATCGTTTTTCTTAGTTATGATAAAAGATAAAGTAGATATAAATATTGTAACTGTAATTATTGATTGATTACTGTTTTGTTATATGTAATTTTGCTATGTTAAAGGTAAAACCTTCCTTTTTGTTTAAACAAAAGGGGAAATGGTGTAGGAAGTCCTTCTGTCTATGTGTTGCTTTTATTGGTTAATAAAGAAGCTGCTTTCGGCCAATGGCTTAACAGAATATAGCCAGGCTGGAAGAGATATATATCAAGAGAGTAGGCAGAGTCAGGAAGAAGCCATGTAGCCCTGCTGGAGATGGATGCCAGATGCTGGATGCTGTACAGAACTTTACCTGGTAAGCCACAGCTACGTGGCAATACACAGATTAATAAAAAAAAATGGATTAACTAAAGATATAACAGCTAGCTAGCAATATGCTTAGGCTATTGGTCAAACAGTATTGCAAATGTTATATTTTCTGTGTGATTATTTTGGAAGTCTGGGTAGCTGGGAAGCAAATGAGCAGCCTGCACCAATGCTGGCTGGTGACTGACTCTCTGTCTTTCCTCTTCCCAGAATTTTCTCAGTCTGGTCACCCCACTTATACTTTCTGCCTGGTTACTAGTCAATCAGTGTTTTATTAAACTAATACAAGTGACAAATCTTTACAGTGTACAAGAGCGTTATCCCTCAGCAGACATACATGCATGCAAAACACTCATCCATGTAAAATAAATATTTTTTTTAAAAATGCAGTGTGGGGCTCACAACTGTGGTCCTATCACCTGGGAGACTGCCCAGTCAGTCAGTGAATGGTAGTTGTAAAGATGTCTTCCTGCTTGATGGGTTGCCACACACAAATCCTGTCAAGTGAGCATAAAATGAGTGTTGGTGTTTTCTGAGCTCTCTGGACATGTGATTTCTGTCTGTACTTCAGAAATGACCCCTGGATTATATTATTTCAACCACTTCTTCTATCCCAATCCCTCATTTCCATAGGACATTCTATCCAACTACACCTTTCACAACTTTTGAAACTGTCCCACAGTGCTTGTATATTTTTTATTCTCTTTGCATTTCCTTTGGAGAAGTGTTTATCAGTTGTCTTTAAGCTCAAGAGTCGTGTCCAGTGCACCAATAAGTCTGTCAGTGGAATTCTTTCTTCTGTTATTGGTTTTCTGATCCCTAGCTTATCAGCATGACTAGTTCTTAGAGTTTTCAGCTCCTCCAGATTCTACCCGTCTGTTATTGCCTATTGTCTGCTTTTCTCAAATAACTTACCTTATGATTTCAACTTCAGAGCCTTATCTAAATCTATCCCTGATGCTGTTTTGTCTCTTCTCACTGATTTCCTGCTGTTTGGTAGACCTCGTCATTTGTTATTAAAAGCTAGACATGCTGTATTTCTGTGATAGAGCAGGTAAACAGATTCTTAGAGGGGCTAGGAGTTTGGCTGTGCTTGAGGTTACCCTCTCTAGATTTAGTCTGTGTCTCTCCCCTTGCATTCATGTAAAGGAGCTTTGTTGGTGGTTGGTAGTTGTTAGAAATGGCTAGCGCGCAATAGCTTTATGACTAAATCGCAATTTGTTCATTGTTATCTGTGTGTTTTGAGGCTGTCCCTTCTCTTTTCTACAACCCTTTATGTGAGCTGGAGAAACCAGAAGGGACTGGGGTGAAATCCCCCCCCCCCACCTCCCAGCACAGTGCTCTACTAAAGCCATTTCTTCTTGAAGGAGGTCTTGCAATGGAGAACATGATGGCCCTTTCCCACAATTGCTCCGCCTTTCCTTTGACAAAAGACTTCATGCTGAGAACCACTTGGGAGAAGTACCTGAGGTGTCATTGTTCCAAGTATCCATCTGTCTGTGGCCTTCCTCTGCTCTAAGAGCTCAGTTCTCTCTCTCTCTCTGATAGACCATTTGTTATGTCCTGTTTTTTGTGCTCTTTTATGTCTCTTTTATTTGATGAGTACAGTTGCATGTGTATGTGTGTGTGTATGTTTGTGTGTGTGTATAGTGCATGCACATGAGGGTGTGGGTACATGCATGTATATACATGTGGAGGCCACAGGCAGTTGTAAAGTATCTTTTATTGTTCTTATTCCCTGGAGATAAGGTCTCTCACCAAACCAGAAGCTTATCATTTCAGCTAAACTGGCAGGTAGTGAGCCCCTGGGGTTTGCCTGTCCCCACACCCAGGATTATAGTCATCCCCAGGTTTTTATGTGGGTCCTAGGGATTTGAACTCGGGTCCTCATGCTTATGTAGCAAATGCTTTTACCCATTGAGCTTTCTCCGAGCCCTTTTGCATATTTCCTTTATTTTTATGTCTCCCATACTTCTGTCTAGATTTCTGTATGATCTATGTTACAATGCACTTCTTTGCTTCAAATGTACTTAACCTATAGTTTCACCTGTCCACTGAGTTCTTGAACTCAGCTGCATATTTTTCATCTCAAAGTTTAACTTTTGTTTCTTTGTAGTTTGCATGTCTTTGATAAAATGACCATGATATTTCCTTTAATGTATTGAATATATTAATGTTAGCTATTTCTAAATTTGTGTCTAATAACTATATTTTCTGGATCTCCTGGTTATTTTGCTCTCAGTATTATGTTAGGTTTTTTTTGTTGTTGTTTGTTTGTTTTGGTATAGTTAGTATTTTTAATGTCAGAAATCATATTCCTCTCTTGTTTAATCTTGCTAACTTGATGGGATTTAGATGTAGTTAGGTGACAAACCTCTGGGCAAGCCTGTTAAGTATGTTCCTCAAAAGGTCTTGCTGAGGTGGGAGGACCCACCTGATTGTGGTTGGCACCTTGGGGTCTGAACTGAAGAAAAAGGAAATGAGAGGGAGAGCAGTATTCAGATCTCTCTCCTCGCTGACTGGGAATGCAGTGAAGTCAGCATCTCAGCTCCCGCCACCATGATGCATGGCACCCTCAATCGGTGACCCCAAATAAGCCTTCCTGAAGTGAGTCTTTCTCTGTACAGCCAGCTCCTAAATAATGACATGGAGACTTATTATTAATTATGAATACTCAGCCTTATCTTAGGCTTCTCCTACTAGCTTGTATAACTTAAATTAACCCATTTATTTTAACCTACATTCTGTCTCGTGGCTTGGTACCTCATCTCTCCATACCGCTCCTGCTGCTTCTCCACATCTGGCTGGTGACTCTGCCTTCTACTTCCCAGAGTTCTGCCTGTACCCAGAAGTCCCACCTGTACCTCCTGCCTAGCTATTGGTCATTCAGCTTTTTACTCACCAATCACAGCAAAACGTTATCACACAGTGTACAAATATCTGACAACACCTTCCTTAAGTTGTGTTTCAGATAGTTTACCAAATGGAAAAGGTAATATGAATCCTAAGTCATCTCACACATCAGCTGAGATGGACTGATTGAAGCCTCATTTCTGGTTTACTCTTGGTTTCTGAGGTGCGGCCCTCGGGTTGTAACATGCATGTTTACTCCCCGAGACTGTATGGTTCCCCCTTGCATTGCAGCCTCTGTGGTCATAGTGGATCTGGCAGATCTTGAGTTAACCTCTCAGCACACTCTCTGTGGGATCTTAGTGTGACAAATCTGTCACTTGGCAGCTTTACTTGTGGCTTCAAATAGATTTTATTTTTGCCTGGAACTTCTAGTTCTGGGTTGGGTTGGAATCACTAAAAACCGTCCCTCCCCCTCTTCCTCCTTCGTAGGACCATGCGTATCTCTGTATCTTAGTAATCACGAGTTTTGGTCTCACAGCAATTACCTTATAGTTGAGGGCTGGCCCAGAAATGAGGCGCCTAGTTTTGGTAGAATACTAGGAATATTTTTCATTCATTCATTCTTTTTTTTTTTTCTGAGACATTGCCCACTCTGTGTCTGAATTTGACATGGTACTTACTATTTAGTCAAGGGGGACAGCCAACTCCTAACAATCCTCCTGTCTTTACCTCCTAAGTACTGGAATAACATGTATATACTGCCATGCCTAGCTAAAATACCACAAAAGCTAGCTTTTATAGCTTATCTGTGATGACTAATCTAGGTTGTCAACTTGTCATACCTGGGAAGAGGGAGCCTTTACTGAAAAGTAACTTCCATTTGATTGGCCTGTGAACATGTCTGTGAGTGCATCTTCTTGCTAATTGATGAAAGAAGGCCCAGCCCACGGTGGGCAATGTGAGCTCTTGTCAAGTAGACCAGGGTACATAAGGAAGGTAGCTGCCTGGGAGCTTAGAAGCCATGGCCTCGGCTTTGGTTCCTGCTTCCATGTTCCTGCCTTGCACACCTGCCCTGGCTCCGCTCAGTGGCTCTGTAACTTCTAAGCGGAAATAAACCATTTCTTCCACAAGTAGCATTTGGTCGGAATATTTTATCATAGTCACAGAAAATCAAACTAGGACAGTCACCTATACATTTAATATTGAATATTTCTAGTGGTTATCACATGCTTGAATTGCTTTTTGTTATTTTCCAGGCAAACAGCAGTTCTGGCCAAGGTGGAAAATTTTTATGGCATATAGCAACTGCAAAGTAGATTATGAAATTAAAGATAGCTCTCAAGGAATTCTGTGGTTAAGTAAGCCCTGGAGGTGACAGTTTACTCTTTAGGAATCTGCAGCTGGTTTTCTTTGTCTATAAACCCTGCTATTAGTCTTAATGCCTTTATATATTGTAGAGGTCATCTCAGCAGAAAACAAGCAAACTTTATGAGTTGCATATGTATTAGAATGATTATCTATCTATCTACATATATGGAATTTATAAGAATAATTACAGACTTTGGTACAGCTAATCGAACCATGGCTGAATATGAATGAAAAGTCCAAGAATCCAGTAATTGCTCAGTTTAAGACTGAGCCTTCAGTACATGCTGGAATACTAAAGAAGTGTACTATAATGCCAGTGAAGGAATGGACTTGCAAGGAAGGCCAGGGCAAGCAAAAATTTCCTTCTTCCTTATCCTAATATAGCCTTCCAGCAGAAGGTGTGGCTCAGATTAAAAAGGTGAGTCATCCTCTGTCAATATCTGGACCAAAAAAGCCCTTGTCTTATTACCTCAAAGATCCAGATTAGATGTGAATCTATTTACTTCAAATTAAGTGAAATCCATCATAGGTGTGCCCTCCGTTTTTGGATTCTAGTTAATTCTAGATGTAGTCAAATTGACAATCAAGAATAGCCATAGCAAGATACATAGATTCTAAACTTCGAGAAAAGTTATCTCCCTGCTATCTACACTCTCTAGGCCATACAACTACTCAGTCTGTATTTAACATATACATAGGAGTGAGCAGATGGAGACTATGGTAGTTTCAATGTAATTAGCCCCCATAATATCATAGGGAGAGGCACTATTTGGAGGTGTGGCTTTGGTGGAGTGGGTATGACTTTGTTGGAGGAAGTGTGTCACTGTGGGGGTGGACTTTGAGGTTTCCTGTGCTTGAAATACCTCCCAGTTAGTCAGTCAACTTCCTGTGAACTGCGCATCAAGATGCAAGACTTTCAGTTGCTCCAGAACTATGCTTTCCTTCCTGCTGCCTTTCTCCCCATCGTGATAATGATGGACTGAAGCTCTGAAATGGTAAGTGAGCCACCCAGTTAAGTGTTTCCTTAATAAGAGTTGTCATTGTCATGGTGTCTCTTCACAGCAATAAAAACCAAGACACCTACACCAGTGCTTCCTTTTAGCATATTCTACCTACTCTAAAACTTCTTAAAAGTGACAAAACCAATAATGACTAATCAAGAACTGGTTCTTTGCCACATTGTATTTAGAATAACTAATCATTTCTTTACATTTTATGATATTTATTAAAGAAATTTTGCTTTTAAAAATTATAGTCAGTAACAAATCTGTGAACTTTCAAATTGCTTAAATTTATAAAACAAATTATTCTCCTTTTTTATACAACATGAGTTTCTATTTCCAAAAGGAAATCTTTCAATTGGATACTCTCAGAATATTAAAACATTCAGTATGTTTGTGTGTATGTAAGTGCAGGTGCCCATGGATGTCAGATCCCCTTGGAGGTGGCATTACAGGTACTTATGAGCTGCCCTACTTTGGTGCTGGGAACCAAATGCATCCTCTGCAAAAGCACTACTTACTTTAAACCTCTGAGTCATCTTTCCAGCACTAGACATGGATTTTTAATAGTTACTTTTAAGAAAACTTTGGATAATATTTGGAACTGTCTGAACAGTTAAACACCTTCAGCACTTCAAATTGACTTTATGTTTAATATACTTGATTTCTTTCTTAGAAGCTTCAGTTGCCTTCAGACAGCTCCAATGTAACTACTTAAATAATTCATAAATCAAATTATTAAATGCGTGAGCCTCTGGTTCTCCTAGACATCATAACACTGTGCACAAGCTTAGCAATACCGCCACTTACAATCCACTAGTCTAAATTAATTGTCTGATTTTCCATATAAAATTAAAATACTAAGACAAATCAAGTTCCAACAAATCAATTTAACTCTCATTAAATTTTCCCAAAGATAAAATCTTAATGTATAATATTTTTTCTATATGAAAAAACATTAATCCAAGTATTTTACACACCTAAATCTTATTTATAGAAAATAAATTCTTCTCTCATGCAATATATATTGAACAGTTTTCCCTCATTACACTCCTCCAGTTACCCTCCACTGCCCTCTCCCCTAGATCCACTCCCCTTCTGTTTCCCTATATAAAGGAGCAGGCCAAGAGGCAACAAGAAATCATGACAAATAAAGATACAATAAGACAACGCAAATGTCGTCATAGCTAAGCTGGACAGGGCAACCCCATAGGAAGAAAAGAGTCTCAAGAGCAGTCAGAAGAGATAGAGATATGCCTGTTTCTACTGTTGAGCTCCTCCTCCCCCCCCACAAAATTTATATCTAGAAATTACATGAACAGATTTATAATTTGATTTGGCTACTTTCATTGAATTCAGCAATATCTGCTTCCAGCAGTGATGCTTGATAAGAGAAATACTATTATATATTAATTCAGCAAATGGCTATATTTTTAAAGTTTGACAACTAATTGCCTTAAGAAACAGTCTAAATATGATAAATTTATGATTATGTTTTACAAAGATATGATCCAGAATCTAAATTAAGAAATCTATGGATTACATTAAATTATATTTTACATGTGCGCACAAATGATGTCATAAACTGGTTTGAGCTTGCTCAATTTGAAGCTCTTCATGGAGAAATGCAATCATGAAGCGTACAGAATATTGGCTCCCTGCGGTAGAATCACTGTGGCACCTCATGATGATCACTTTGACACAAAATTGCTTCACATGGCTAGAAGGAGGGAACTGCTGAAACTGGGGGGGGGGGAGAAGGAGCATGTGTTCTATGAGTAGCTTGGGTTGTGAGGTAACAGGACTTGAGAGTGTACAACTTATGTGATGTACCCAGAATGGTTTGACATAAGGCATGGGCACAGACTACCTATCTTGGTTAATGATAAAGAAATACACACTTGAAAAAAGAAAGCTTCTCATGGAGCTGGTCAAACTGAATGTCTCCATGTAGAAGAATGCAAATAGATCCATATGTAGCACTCTGTATAAAACTCAAGTTCAAGTGGACCAAAGACCTCAACATAAAACCAAACACACTGAATCTGATAGAGGGTACAGAAGTTAACAGCCTTTAACATATTGGCACAGGAGGCAATTTTCTGAACAGACTCTGGTAGCACAGGCACTAGGTCACATTTAATAAATGAGACCTCTAATGCAAAAATCACCATCACTAGACAAGGAGGAAGCTTACAGAATGGGAAAAGATTTTTACTATCTCCATATCAGGGAGAGGATTACTATCCAAAATATATAAAGAACTTAAGAAACTCTAGATACCAACCCCCCAAACAATCCAGTTTTAAAATGGGGTACAGATCTAAACTGAGAATTCTCAATAGAGGAATCTCAAATGACTGAGAAACCTTTATAGAAATGTTCGACATCCTTAGCTGTCAAACACATACAAATCAAATTCCTTTGAGATTCCATCCTACACCTGTCAGAATGGCTAAGTTCGATAACACAAGTGACAACTCATGCTGGTGTGGATGTAGAGCAAGGGGAACACTCCATTGCTGGTGGGAATCCAAACTTGTGCAATCCTTATGGAAACCAATATGGCAGTTCTTAAGAAAATTGGGACTCAGTCTACCTCAAGATCCAACTATACCATTTTTGGGCATACACCCAAAGGATGCTCCATCCTACCACAAGGACACTCAGTTATGTTCATTACAACTTTATTCATAATAGCCTGAAACTGGAAATAACCTAGATGTTGTTCAACCCATGGATAAAGAAAATGTGGTACATTTACACAATGGAGTATTACACATCTGTTAAATGGATTTTAAAATTGCATCATGAAATTTGCAGAGAAATAGATTCAAGTAAAAAAAATCATCCTGAGTAAGTTAACCCTGACCCAGAGAGACATATATGTATTCATTCATGGGTGAATATTAGATGTTAAGTAAATGAAAACTAAGCTACAATCTATAGACCCAGAGAGGGTAGGTAAAGAGGAGGTCCCAAGATAGGATGCATGGAACTTCCTGGAAAATAATAATCGAATAGGTTTTGCAGGTGGACTGGGAGCAGGTGGGGATGGGAGCAGGAGGGATCAGGATGCAGGGGAGATGAGATATAGGGAGCCAGTGCAGGGAGAAATGATACAGTTGGGAGGTGTTTGGGGGCAGTGTGAAAGCCTAATACAGTGGAAACCTCCTGGAATCTATGAGGGTGACCCTAGAGAGAACTCCCAGTAATGGAGGATGCAGAGTATGAACTGCGTATCTTTTGTCGTCAGGCAAGGCTCTCAATGATAGGACTAGGTTACATTCACTTGAGTGGTTGGTCGAGGGAGTCCTGTGAAAATCTCCAAACAACCCAGGCTGATACTAGAACAGAGGGTTGTCTTCACAAACGGAGAGCAGGCCCCATTGCTGAGGATGTCTACATTATTGAACATGGGGAGGTTGAGCAGGTGCCTGCATGGAGCCTTCCCTCCTGCATTCTGGTCTCTTTGGTGTGTAAGGTCCTCTTCAGACAACTAAAAATAAATGTGGACACCAACCCAGCTACAAAATCTTTGACCTACAGTATGTCCCTGCTTGAAAAAAATTAGTGGGGCAATGGTGGTCATTGGGAGTGGCCAACCAATGTCTGATTGAACTTGAGGTCCTCTCATTGAGAGGGAGCGCATGCCCAACCCTGCTTGGATGACCAAGAGCAAGGGACTGGATAGCCCAGAGACCTAGAGTAGAACCAAACACAGCTGGTCTAAAAAAAGAAAACAGACAGAGAGACAGAGAAAAAAAATCAATGAAATGATTCCTAATGGTATTCTGCGAATATTCATTGATGATCCCTCCAGCACCAGATGGGAGTGAATGCTGAGATCCACAGCCAGACATTATGAGGAGAGAGTCTAAATTAGAGGTCTCCATCAAGTTCCTCTTCTAGAAGTTCAGGGGATACCACCTCACAGGGTAAGAAAGACTATAGGAGCCAGGAGAGCATGACCCACTGAATCAACCACACAGAATACATATGGGCTCACAGAGACTGATATGTCAAGCACAGAACCTGTGTGGGTCTGTAGCAGGCCTCTGAGTGTATGTTATGGCTATTAGCTTGGTGATTTGTGGGACTCCTTTTTTAACTTTTATTTATTCTTTGTGTGTTCACATCATGCATCTCAATCCCATTCATTTCTGATCCCTTTGTATCTGCCCTCTGCCCTTGCAACCCCAACCCCCCAAATGAAATAAAATAAAATTTAAGAAAAGCAAAAGGAAAAACCAGTCTCATCGTGGAAGCTGTAGTGTGACACAGCGAGTCATACTGTAAACCCTTTTACACACACACACACTATATATATATATATATCCGTATATCCCAAGTGTCATTGCAAAGGGTCATTGGTCCTGTTTGAGGCTTTTGATTTCTGTTACACTGTCACTAGTGGGTCTTCACTGGGACTCCTCTTGGATATCCTGTTGTTGCCCTGTGTTGTGGAGATCCTGCAGTTTTGGGTCTGCAGGTTTGGCTCCTTCACGTTCTCCAACAGATCATAGGTGGTGTAGATGTTTAGGTGGGTCAACTCACACCCCTGGTTCTGGCCTGGGTAGTTGAAGGGTTGGTCAGTCCTCCAGCTCTTCCCTGTCCTCACCACTAGGTGAGCTCTCTAGCTTTGCCCTGACTAGTTCACCCCTTGTAGCAATGAGCAAGGGAAGAGACTGGTTCTGCTTTCAAGCCCTTAGGGTTGGCTCTCACACACCTATACCATCAGGGCCAGCTCTCCTACCTGCCATAGGCAACAGGGTAGGGGGAGAATCTCTCCCCCTGCGCATGCCATCACATGGCAGATGAGGGAAGGGGCCTGATCTCTCATACACACCCCTGCCCCATCAATAGGGTCAGCTCTGCTTGCTGCCCAGACAAGGTGCAAGGCCGGCATTCCCAAGTGTTGTAGCTGAAAAAGGGGAGGATCAGCTCCCTCTCCAGCTGGAGATGGTAGGCGGAAGGGGAGAGGGAATCTTCCCTCCTTCCCACCACTACACAGAAGACTGGGGAGGAGGTACCAGCTGTGTTTCTCTCACACCCTCAGGGCTGACTCACCTGAGACTCACCATGGGAGTGGGTATGTCTCTGAGCTCTTGGGTCTCTCTTCCTCCTCTTGAGTTTACTGGTCCAGCCTTAGTGTGAGAGCGCTTGCCTTGTCTTGTTGTACTTTGTTCTATCATGTTTTGTTGTTGTCTCTTGGAGGCCTGCTCTTTTTTTGAAGTGAGCCAGAGGAGGAGTTGGTCCTGAGGAGAGGGGAGGAGGGGAACCTGGGAGGAGTGGAGGGAGAGAAAACTGGTCAGGATGTATTGTATGAGAAAATTATCTATTTTCAATTTTTTTTTTAAAAAAATGTTTGCAAATAGCCAGTAAAGAGATTGTAAATTTTCCTTAAGTGGTAACTGTAAGATATTACTTCTGTTTCAGATTTTTGAGACAAGATGTCTTGGAGCCTAAGGTGACATCAAACCTGATTATGTTCAAGGGTGTCCTTGAACTGCCCATTCTTGTGCCTCAGTTTTTCAAAAGCTAGGATTGCTATTATGAGCTACTACACCCAGCAGAAAGAACTTTAACATTAAAACATTTGTTGGTTTATGTTTTATGTTTGTCACTTATTTGGAGAATTCTGAGACTTGCAAAATTCCCCAACTAAGGCCTTTCATAAAAGCTTAGACTCTTCGACCATAAGAGGCTAATGCATTACTGCAGTGATTTGTAGGAAGCAGATGTCCATCCCACTGACCTGTTTGACTCCACTTGATTTTTGTCTCATCTAACAATGGGAACGTAATGTGCACCCAGTTCTTCCTTGACAAATATCATCGATTTCTTCAGTATTGTCTAGGTAAACTTCCTGTCTCTAAAAATCTATATCCTAAAGTTAAAGATTCTAAAGTGTACCAGAAATCATCATTACAAAAAAATCAATAGGCTATTACTCTACTTATTAAAATTATACAGAAGATAATAATGTATGATGCCCTGTTGAGACATGTGGTACTTGTATGTAATGTATAATACCTCACAGGATATAGAAGCCACTGAACTGGTAGAAAGTATGACATATGAGTTGAGTATGGAAATTGTTGAAATTTTTGTTAGTGAGACTCATTCATTCATGAGTCTGAAAAAAGTGAAATTTTCATTTCTTCATACTTAATATGAAGAAATATCTTCTTATGTTTTTGTTTATTCAGTGACTTTTATTGGACATCTATTGTATGACAGAAATGCTCTAAAAACTGGGAATAAGCGTGCTAAACAAGGTAAAGTCTTTGCAGGGAAAATGAAACGAGCTACATAAAGTAGCATCTGACAGGGTTGGCATTTTCCCCAGCCACCCTGCCTCGGTTCACACCAATAACTTCAGTATACCTTTCTGTCTAACTTTAAATTTCAGAACCCAGAGTTCCTTATTGTATTTCTCTACCTACAGCCAGCCTTTTGACGGTCTGTTAGGTAAGCATGTAAGTATCTGTGTGTTTGCCGCCCAAATGTGCTTCTCCAACTCTGAACCTCCCCTGTGAATTACACGTCCATCGTCAACCACTTTACATCTCGTCGTGGGTTTCTAAAATGTCGACCAAACATAGCCACAAAGTAAACACCATGGCATAGTGGGAGGAAAAGAGATTGTACTATCCTTTGGATCGAGAACATAAAAAGTTTAAAACTTAAACCAAAGAATTAAAAATTTATAGAGTTTTGCATGAGTCTTAGCATGTTAGAGAGGAAGTGAGAAGAGGGGCCCGCTGGCAATCGGGGTGCTTCCCGTGGAAGATGGACTCGGGGCAGAATAGTTAAGGTTAGCTGTGGCTGAAGAGAAGCAGACACCTGTCAGGTGTAATGTGCTTGCTGACAGTATGTGATGGAGGAAGGTCATTGGTTAATTAATAAAGAAACTGCTTGGCCTGATAGGTTAGAACATAGGTGGGTGGAGTAAACAGAACAGAATGCTGGGAGGAAGAAGAAGTGAGCTCAGACGCCATGCCTCTTCTCTCCAGGGCAGATGCAATGAAGCAAGCCCCCAGGTCAGACATGCTGAATCTTTCCCGGTAAGACTGGTGCTACACAGATTACTAAATATGGGTTAGGCAAGATAAGTCACCACCTCGTGGTGCTACACACATTAATAGAAATGGGCCAAGCAGTGTTTATATTAATACAGTTTGTGTGTTGTTATTTCGGGGCATAAGCTAGCCAGGCGGCTGGGAGCCAGGGCAGCAGGAACACAGCCTGCAGCTCCCTTCAACAAGTATGCTTATGAAACAGATAGTAGAGATTCAGAAATCACAAAGGACAGTTAAGTGGGCGAAAAAGCCAAACCCAAATCACGGCAATAAACCCTGTGCTGATAATAGAGCTCATGGCAAATGAGTGAATCCCATTAGCGTCACCAGCTGGACTAAGGAGAAGTCTGGGTCAAAGACTTGAATATTTTGTATCTTTTTCTCCCCAGCTATGAGCATATGAGCATGATATAGCATGTGGGAATGCTTTATGAATGTATGAGCAACGGCGGAAGCAGTGACAGAGAAGGGAGGTGGATGAGCAGTCAAAGGGAAGATGTATCAAGTTAAGATTTGAAAAAGTTTGGCATTGCAAGAAGATTGAGCAGCTGAGAAAATCATGAAGCACTCTATTTGGAGTTACAAAATACAACTTAAAATGTCAACAACAGCAACAAAAAGAACAGAATAGACTTTAATAGGGAGACATCATATCAAGGATGGCAACCGGGAGGCCACAAAGTTTTCAGGGAAGATGTGACATGTTTAGGCAAATACGATGGGGCACAGATCTGGAGGTGGATCTGACTATGTGACACAGGATTTAAGAAAGTTATTGTCTGCTTTAACAGATGAATGCTGAGAAGTTCTGTTGTGCACTAATGTGATAGCTGGGAGTGCAATCAAGCTAGAATGTCAACCCGAAGATCTCCCTAAGTACTCTGTTTGTTGTGTTTGTACCAGTTGACTCCTGCCTACAGTCCTGCCTTCGCCCTGGGCTTCTGAGCACTGGTTTAGTTACAGAAGTAATTAAAAAGGAAGACCCAAGAGCCCAGAGTATTGAAAAGCAAGGTCTGCCTTGCTGCTCTCTCACCCTGACTGCATGCCCTGAATTTCCTATTCCAGACGCTGCCTCGGTTCTATAATCACGCTTGAGCTCCAGCTGTGGATGCGGTAGACTCGAGACTGTCTCATTGCAGCTAATTGCCCTGACTGTGCAGTTATTGCTAGTCTTTAGACTCACAGGATTAGAATTCCACACTTACTCCTTGCTGGGTGCTTCATTTTTCTAGCCAACTGTATAACTTAGACAACCACACTTGTCAGGTCATTGGGTCTCAGCTTCATGACCCTTATCCTGCTGCCCACTGAGAATCTTGTGGCTGCAGGACAGTTTAGGATTTTAAGAGAAAACTGTTTTAGTTCAAGTTTTATTTTAGAGTATCTTTGCGAAAACATGGCTCTCACCTGAAAAAGAGACAGTTTGCCCTGAAGCCTAATATAAGTGGCCATGCCCTAGGGACACAGATTCAAGTTGTTCCATGTACCATGTTCCATTGGGAATGTGGTTACATGAGATTTGGGGTTTTCATTAGAGGAGACATCAGGTAGTGAGTTTTAGCAGAACTGGAACACTGTCATCAATCCCGATCTATGTCACCCGATGGCTTATTCAAGCTTTTGGATCCTTGGTACAGAGCAGTTTACTGATTTTAAGGTTTTGACAGCAGGATGTTAGGTCAGGTCAGACATAGGAGTAGGCTTTGGAAGGGACAAAAAAGATCCAAAGGTAATTGTCTCTGACTTGTGCTCCACGGTCACCCTGCTCAGTCATTTGTCCTTGTAGAGTCATTAATACAAGTGTGACTCGTTCCCTTCTTCTGGGAATGTCCATTCACGAGAGCAGACTTAAACTCTTGAGTAAGCTTTTAGGAATCATACGTTAAGAGTCTAATTGTCTTCCTTGTGTAAGTTCCTTACACACTGTGCTATTAACACTTGGCATCAGCTGGCCTTGGTAGCATGGAGGCTGAGACAGATCATGATCATGACTGCCTAGGCTAAATCATATCCAGACTAACCTGGCATACACAAAATATCTGATCTTAAAAAATAGATGCTACCGGGAAGGAATATCACTCAGCTGGTAGAGTGCTTGTTTATCATGCCAAAGTCCTGGGTTTGGAGCCTTGGGTCAGATCTTCAACACCACAAAAATAAGACATAATGGTCCACACATAAATCCTAGCACTTTGGAGCTGAAGGCAGCACGAGGAACAGGAATTTAAGTTCATCTTGTCATCTCCACTACATAGTGAGGTCTAGGCCATGCTGGTCTTCATAAGAACATGACTAAAAATAACTTTTTAAATTTTACCAAAGAAAAAAAAAGAAATAAGGAAAGCCTGGTGGTTTTGTCATATTATTAAGCTGCTTTTCAGTAATTAATTGAAATCTGTTTGATTTTATCCCTCAACAGTGCCATCTAAATCATAAATCTGATATTCACGTGTGAGGAGGATCTTGCTCTCTAACATTTATTTTACTCTGTTGTACACACATGTATTTTTTTTAACCAGGACTGCATTGCATTAGTTACTTAACTTTATAAAAATGGTGTATTATGAGATAGGCAAGCATAGGAATAGCTTAGCAAGCTCGGACTCTGCTTGGCTTGGGCTGTGCCCAGATTTCTCTTCTAAGAACATACCTGGCAACGCTGGATCCCTACCTGCTTCAGGCTGCAGCACATCCCACTTCAAACAGTAGAGCAGGTTTCTCCTCACCTAACCATCATTTAGTATTTCCTCTCTCGGGGTCAGCTTCTGTTCAAACATATTCAAAAAAATATCCAGAACAGGAGGCAAGGTACAGCCAGCCTGAACTAGTATGGAGTGCATGAGCCATTAAGGCAAGCTGTGTCATCTGAGTGAACTTTCCGGGACAAATCCCTCTTTACCATCTTATGTCTATGCGTAGCCAGTCACACATGTGATTAAAATCAGGCGCATCATGGGAAGAGACAGGAACAGTGAGCAAAGCCTGTCAGTCACAGCAAAAAACTGCTCACACTAAACCTCTTGGCAACAGCTCCTGCCCTGAGGCCCTATAAAGAAAGGTAGCCCTGGGCTTCAAGTACTGATGGAGCCTCCTGTTGTTCTCCTACTGATCTGTACCAGCATTTTGCTTTTTTTTTTTGTTTTTTT
>NW_004949121.1:3507624-3514461 GCF_000317375.1 Microtus ochrogaster | reverse complement strand
TTCATCCAAATTAGCTTGTTCTTGAGGGTCATAAAAGAGCCCTTCACCTAGAATTTTATCTAGGGAAATGTCAATTCCCTTCACCTTTTCCTGCTGTTCTATAAGTCTAGCCTCTTGTCTGAATAAGCATTTCCATTTTAGTTGCGGTCCACTCTCAAGGACCATGGAGCTCAGCTGGAGCCAGTCCAAGGGGGTTGCTCTGCTTGTTGTGGCCCAAGATTTTATCATCTCTTTAACAAAAGAGGCGTGCATCCCAAAAGTCATGACAGCCTGTTTAATTTCTTTGAGATCATTCATACGAACAGGCTCCCATATATCTTCCTTGATGACCCTAGGGTTTCTGGAACCAATCACCTTTTCTGTTGTTATTACTGGAAAGGCATGTAGAGCTGTAGATAGAGCTTTGTGGAAATTGTCCCGGAGGGATTTATCCACAAATGTAGTTAAAATTTGCCTTTCTACCCTTTGCTCTTCTTCATCAGAATTTAGAAATTCCTCAATCTTTTCAATTCTATTCAGCATTGCCTTCTGCAGTGTCTGAATCTCTTGTCCAGAATTATGTTCCAAAGCCTTCATTGAGGATTCTAAAGTATGAAATTTGTCCATTAGAGATAACTTGTCATCTTTGGACATAATTTTTATGGCATAAACCATGCCTTCTTGTATTGACAATCTTTCCGCCAATCTGTCATAAGCTTTAGACAAAATTCGATTGTCACATTCAGCAGTTTTGATTCTCTCAGTTAATGTTTCAGTTCCTACAGAAAGGGACTGCTGGAATTTACTATCTAAAGCAGCTGTTCCTTCTTCCATAGTAATGAATTTCTCCTTAACATCAGCCTGTACCTTTTTTCTAAATTTTGCTCAGTTAACCGAGTCATGTTAAACAAAGATCTGTTCTCTTCCTGGAGAACTTCAAACTGATTCTTGAGAAGATTGTTGTCATTCTCAATAGTTTTTAAACGTTCAACCTCTGTCTTAAGAGACTTGATTGTATTTTTATTGTCAAAACATATAGTGCCAAGGAAAACTACTAATCCCAGAAATATCCATAGACGTGGGGTGATAGACACCTCTTGTAAAATCTCCCACATGGTACACTCAAAAAAGCTGTTGAAATGTAAAAGAGTCACGTTCTCAGACATTTTATTTATAAAAGAAAAATTCTTTTACCTGCAATTACCGGTTCCTGCCATTGGTGGCAAAAGAGTCCACTTGAGTCCACGTGGCCTAAGTCTGAAATAAATGACTCAAAAACAAAATTGGAGCAGACACCAGGCTGATAGGTAGCAGAGAGAAAAGCCGCCAAAGTAAACAAATCAAAGGGATGTTTGAGCCGGCTCACAGGGCTGCTGTTATGTGACCCGAGCGCAGGCGGAGGTGGGAGGGAGATGGGGCCGGCCCCCGCCGGAGAACAGTTTCCCCGCCTGTCATGCTGGAGACCGGGGTTCGATTCCCCGATGGGGAACAGTTTTGCAGAGCAGCAGGGGAGTCAGAGACTGATCAGGCTGTTACAGAGGCGCTGCCGATTTCAAACTGCCGGGGAGTGCTAGCTATCCCGTCTCATTTGATTCTCTAGCAAGCACCAGGAAAGATCGAGTCGCTCAGAATCTCAGCTGCTTCTGCAGCCAGTTTGTGCGTCCGGGGTGAGGTGCAGCTGGGAGCAGTAGCCCTCAGGAGCCTCCGGGGCGGGTAACCGCGAAGCCCCACGTTGGGCGCCAAATGTACCGTCGTGAATAAATGGAGGCAAATATTAAAGAATATATACAAATTTAATGATTAAATAAAACTTACAGAACTGAAGTTCCCTCGTAGCACAGGAGGTAGGAAAGAAAAAGGGAGCGTGCAGGCCCTGTGAGCCCAATTTATCAGTCAACATTCGCCTGAGGCAAAACCCGCCCCCTAAAGGGGCTGGCTTAACCCTACATTTTTTACTCCTTGTTTTTACCCTATCTTCATGTTGTATTTAATTTTTTTCTGTTTGGTAGTCTACATATAATATTTATACATATTTAAGAGTACAGCAATTTAATGCAAGTACCATAGCCATATCAGAATTACTACTATTTTATCACTTTTAGTCTTAGAGAAATGTAACAAATATCCAATGTACTAGAACTTTTTTATGGTGAATAACACTGAGGCATTTTCAGGAATATAGTCACAAGTATCGTAATTCATACTGCCAGGCCAGGAATACAAATGAGATACCTCTGTGTATGTGAATCGTTTGAATTAAAGATTAGTGTAGTGGTTAAAAGTTGTAAGCAAAATAAAAATTTCTAGTCCAATCATGTAGCAAAACAAAAAAGTATAGATAAGAACCGGAATGCTGGAGAATTTTCACCATTAGTTAATACTGATGGTTAATCTTGATTTTCGACTGCTGGGATTTAGAATTATCAGGGAAACAAACTTCTGGGCATGTCTGTGAGGGACTTTGTAGATTCTGTTAATTGGTGTGTAAATACCCACCCTAGATGTGGGCTGGAGGCCTGGGCTGCAGACAAAGAAGAAAGCTAGCTGTGTTCTAATTCATTGCTCTCAGCTTCCTGACCAACATGCAATGTGACCAGTTGCCTCAAACTTCTGCAACCATGCCTTCCCTGTCATCATGGATTCTACCCTTACACTGGGCCAAGGTAAGCCCTTCCTCCCTCAAGTTGTTTTTACCCTAGCAGTGAGAGAACTGACTAATACAAATATCCAAAGATCAAAAAATTTGTACCAGGTGCAAGTAAAAATAAAAGACTAATAACTGCAAAACAGATATTTATCACAATACTTAGAATTGTGCTGCTTTTTCATCCTAAAGGAACGAAACAAGTTCACTTTTAGCGTGTGCAGCTGACCTAGAAGGACTACAGATCCTGGACAGTAAGGAGTAAGGAGCAGCAGAGTACAAAGCAACTAGCTGGATAGAGGCAGGTAACCAAGAAATGGAGAGATGGGAGAAGCAAATAAGAAACAGCAAACCTGATAGAATTCCAGAGGAAACAGAGAAGGGAGGGATGGAGAAATGGAAGGAAGAAAAGGGGGCACAGAAGAGAGGGGAGAAGGAAGGAAGGAGGAAAGAAACAATGGAAGGGAGAAAGGAAAGGGAGGAGAGGTTATGTCACCAGACCTGGAGCGATTATCAGTTCGACCGTTCAGGAGCCCTGCCGTTTGCCTTGCCGTTGTTTTGGCTATGGACGTTTTCCTTTCCTTCCCTTGTCCTCTCTGTAGATTTCACAAGGACATCCAGCAAATACACGTGCAACACTGGGATGTTCTTCTCCACCCACTGAGATTCTCTACTCCTGCTTATGAAAACCCTTCAAAAGTTTAGGGAAGAAATTAGATGCCAACATTACTATGCACTTTTCCAAGTCATATTGTTGTTGGCCTCAACAGCTTGGCTTCTTTCAAATAAATTTCTTTTATTTCAAGATAATTTGCACGCATACACACACACACACACACACACACACACACAGACATGTATATATATTTTTAAAAAGCCATACTCCAAGCAGATTTCTAAGTGGAGGCATTCACTGTGGAAAAGGACCATGGTGGGCTTGATACAGCACTTTCCTTAAGGAAAGTTATTGAACTGATATACAAGTTTTACCCTATTGTTTTAGAGTTCTGATTTATAATAAACAACGCCCAAGAGGCAGATCTGTCTCATTCCCACCCACATTCGTGCCTTCAGATCAGATTATGGCAATAAGGGCTTTCCTCTTCCTCTTCCTCCCTTCTTTAAAACCATACGTTCCTGGACACTATGCTGATGTACTCACAGCCTACATCATTTCGGTCACCCACCATTTACTGAGTCATTCTCCTTTGTCACTAGATAGCTTGAAGTCACTATTTCACAGTGATCATTTCCAGAATGACCTATGTTGATCTCTCTGCCAGTTGATTACTGTAAGTAATATCGTCAATTGTTTTATTTTAGCCAATCAACCTGCACAACATCACTGTTTCCTGTATCTTTCTCTTTCATTTTCACCCATGGTCAGTGATCACCACATTAATTTCAGATAAATGCCTCAGAGGTCTTTCACTTTTTCCAAAAAACAAAAAAAAAAACAAAAAAACAAAAAAAACATGCCCTATCTTTTGTGGAATCCAGCTATCTATGCTCTATTTGAGCCAAATCAGCACAGAAGAACAAAGCAATGCATATCTTCATCTGCTGTGATGGAATGATTGCATGCACAAAGACTGCTGTTCATAGGTATTCAGAAAGCCCTCTGTTTAGCTAGAACTCATTTTTTTACTCTGAAATAACTTATTCCATTCATACAATCTCAGCCCATTTGTCATTGCCTTCAGTGATGACTTCACTCTCTTCACATTTAGTTTAGAAAATATGAACACGTAATCAAGACACAATCTAAACTACATATATCCATATTAATATTGTATATGTTTTTCTGCAGTTACAGTTGATTGCATAGAAGTATCACAGACAGAACCAGTTATTATCATAGATGGAGGAACAGCTCATAGGGCCCTACCCCAGCTGGGGGAGCTAGATGCATTCAAGGGCTTCTGGGAAAAGGAAGTGGTGTAGTCCCTTGTCGTCTCTGCTGAGTGTTCCTGCTCCAGTGCATAGCTTCACACCTACACTTCATATGCAGCACCCTTAGACCTAACAGGCCACAAAGCAAAGCCAAAGATAGGAAAATGAGATGGGAACTTGCTGAGGGTGGGAGGAGATGAGAATAGAAAGATACATATGACCAGAGCTATACAAGTATAGAACTGTCAAAGAATGGATTCATGCAAAATAAATTCAAATGAATTGTAAATGTTATTCTTAATGGTATCTAACACATTTTATACTGATTTTAGATAAAAATCACACAAATGTTATTCTTATTAAACAGTCTATAATTTTTATAAACATTGTCACAATTCCTAATAGTTTTTAAATCATATAAAATTATAATTGGTAAAAGTTTCCCCTCATCTACAATACATACCATGTTAAATGAGCTCATTTGATCTCCTAAGGGAGTGATCCTTTCCCTCAGCTTAAGAACAAAAGTTGGCAATGGTTAGATGTTATGGATGTTCTATCTTCATAGTTCACAAATCTCATCCCCATTCCAACTGTCCCAAACACCAAATACAATAAAGGAAAATCAAACAAAAGACAATGGTTGTGTTCTTTGGGAGCATAACATTGAAGTTCTTGTGCCCACCGATCCCCAGAGAAACCAGGAATTGTAAGTATACCATTGTTGTTTTTCCAATGAGAAAGATGAAAAACCTGTTCTTTCATGCAAAAAGCTGAAAATTAAAAGTGATTAACAGTCTGGTGATCTGTGTTACTCTTAGGCCAGGCCATAGCAAGACCAGAGTTGGCTAGCTATTTAAATGGCCCTGATAGCCAGAGGCTCCCAAATCTCTCACAACCAGGACCAGAGGTGGCTGACAGTCCAGATGACCTCTGTTCTATCTGTAAAACCAAAACCAGGACAGACAGTTCGACTCTTAAGCTACCACAGATAGCCTGCCTCTAGGGCCAATCTTCTTGGAAGAAATGTTATATACCCTGAGTTGAGTTTCAAACTAATTACCCTTCCTTGTGCTGTTGTGGAATATTTGTTTAACTAGGCAAAGATGTGTTACATTTGTTTATGTTGCAGAATATTATTTTAACTATGTAAGAATGTATTGCATTTGTTTATGGTGCATTTGCTTAACTAGGAAAAGATGTTACGTTTGTTTATGTTGTGTCATTTTACTTTAATGTAAATGTGTGTTGCTTAGCCTGCCTCAGGCACCTAATTGGTCTAATAAAAAGCTGAATGTCCAATAGCTAGGTAGTAGAGGGATAGGTGGGGCTGGCAAACAGAAAGAATAAGTAGGAGGAGGAATCTAGGCTGGAAGAGAAAATGAGGGAGAAAGAAAAGAGATGCCTGGGGCCAGCCAGCCCTGGAGGGAGCAATGAAAGTAGGACACGCAGAATGAAAAGAAGTAAAAAGCCCCAAGTAAAATGAAGATGAGAAGAAACACGTCAAACTAAGTTATAAGAGCTAGCAAGAAAGGAGTTTAACCTAAGCCTTGGCAGTCATAATTAATAAATAAGTCTCTGTGTCATGATCTGGTAGCTGATTGGTGGCTCAAAAGAAAGCTTGCTACATTGTGAAATGTGGATTGTATTACACCAGGAAACCTTTAACAAAATTGTACCGGGCTTAAATACACTGGGAATAAACTGCCTCTTATTAGACTCTTCAAAATCTGATCCAGGTTGAGGAAGTCCATCTGCACCGCGTGTTCATTCTAATCTTTTCGCCGGCATTGCCTCCCTGTATGACACTTACAAGGACCCCTCACTACTCCCTTCAAAGCTTACCCCCTCCAGGTTACCTTGGATGCTACGTCACTGCATCCTTTTCTCTACCCACTCCAGCAAATTCCTCCGCTCCATTGTTTGCTTCACATTTTCTTCTGCATTCTAAAGTTTTCTCAGCAACATCTTGTAGTAATAAGAGCGGCGGGGCTGCATCCCCAGCACCCCGGCCGCCCCCGGCTTATGCTCGAAATAACAACACACAAATTGTATTCATTTAAACACTGCTTGGCCCTTTAGCTCTAGCTTTAATGGCTAATTCTGATATCCCGATCAACCCATCTCTAATAATCTGTGAGCACCGGTCTTACCGGGAAGATTCTAGCCTATGTCCATCCTGGGTCGGAGCTTCATTGCGTGTATCTTCCCAGGAGCAGGGAACATGGCATCTCTCTGAGGCGTCTGCTCCCGAGAGGAGAGCTGTGGAGTCTGAGCTCACTTCCTCTTCCTCCAGTGTTCTGTTCTGTTTACTCCTCCCA
>NW_004949121.1:3498628-3505794 GCF_000317375.1 Microtus ochrogaster | reverse complement strand
GTGTTGGGATTAAAGGTGTGTACTACCACACACAACAACTCTCTTTCTTCCTTATTTTTGTTTTTTACCTTAAGAAATTTAACTTTTAGTCTGCATATATGTTTAACACACTTTAAACCATTTAGAAATTTTCTTTGTCTTTGAATCTCTCTTTACTGTATACCTCTCTTTTTCTGACCACACAAGCCTTTAAATTACTGAGCAATATGGGTGGGATTAAAGCTGTGGCTTTGCCAGCTAGATCCAGTCCATTCCTTAGCTTTCCAGCCTCATGGCGGATATATAGGCTTCAGCCATGTTTATAGCCACAACTCCATGGAGTTTCAAGGTCCCTGCCAGCCAGCGAGCTACAACAGACAACACTCAAGTCCTCTCTCAGTAGCTGGCCCTCCTGCCTCAAACAGTCAGAGTTTGCCCTGGCAGGATGGCCCAGAAAGCCGGCATTTTTAAATGGCGCAGCTTTTTTCCTGCTACGTCTGAAAACCGAAAAGCATGTGTTCAGCTTTTTGTCAACACTGTTTAAGTGTTTCGTGGCAGGACCTCTTAATGAGCTGCAGGGTTTTGCAGCTAAAGCTGAGTCAGGAATCCTCTCTTAGATGAGACCGCTTGCTTGCCTCTAGCAAGCAGAGTAGAACCGAGAAAAGGCAGCTACCAAGAAACCAGGAACAATGCTTTCATTTTGTTCTAGAATTACTTCCCAAGCTGTCTCAGGCTTTATGTGGAAGCAGTTGTCCACGTGGGCACCATCTGTAGTAATATGAGTGGTGGGGCTGTGTCCCCAGCACCTCGGCCGCCTGCACGGCTAGCTTTACCCGAAATAATTACACAAACATTGTATTCATTTAAATACTGCTTGGCCATTTCTATCTAGCCTCTTCTAGGCTAACTCTCACACCTGGACTAGCCCATCTCTAATAATCTGCTGTAGCCCACAAGGTGGCTTACCAGGGGGATTCTAGCCTATGTCCATCCTGGGTCGGAGCTTCATCGCGTGTATCTTCCCAGGAGCAGGGAGCATGGCGTCTCTCTGAGGCGTCTGCTCCCGAGAGGAGAGCTGTGGAGTCTGAGCTCACTTCCTCTTCCTCCCAGTGTTCTGTTCTGTTTACTCCTCCCACCTATCTTCTAACCAATGAGGGCCAAGCAGTTTCTTTTTATTTAACCAATGACCGTCCTCCATCACCGTCTCCCCTTGATTCCACGTGCTACTTTGCCTTCCATCCTGTCCGTTCCTTTTTACTTTGCTATTTCATTTTCTCTGTCCTCATTTATTTTTAAACTACTAATTCAGCCTTCTGTTCCCATCAAATGTAATTACATTGCTTTGGCCAAAGTCTCAACCAAGATTCAGTGTTATTAAATGCAATGAACTATGTGTTAATACTGTCTGGGATGGCTTTCAGCAACCTTGGGCATCGTTGCCCGTTCTCTGATCTTTTGAACAATTCGTTGCCTACTTCTATGACATCGTTCTCCTTTGCGGTTTCTTTTCTTTTATACTCCACAGTCAGCCTCAGCATCCTTGGCAGAATTAGCTTTTCTGCATGGCCTCTAGTGCTGGAGTTCTGAAACCTGTTTTCCTCTTATGTAAGGACTTGCTCTTTTCAAGTGATGTCTACTCGTGTGTGTTTAAAAGCATTATTTATGTCACCGCCTACCCTTAGATCTGACCCTCTGAGTTCTGGACTCATCTGACTGTCTGAAGTCTAATATTGCACAAAGTCTCAGTTAGAGAAATATATAACTTCTTTAACACTAAGATTCCAAATCTCAACAACTTAATGTGATAATAAATGCTTATTTTTTCATTAAACACAGTGTATTGGGAGATTTCTTAGGAGTCCCTCCCACCAGGCAGGACTCTAAGAGTCCTTTTATAATTTTACCCTTTTCTGGGCCTGAGGATATTTCTCATCCATTTGATGGGGAGTGAAGAAAGAATAAAACACATGCATACTTGAATTTCTTTGTGGGGAGCAGACAAAGTCCTGAGTGAATATGTATTGCTAACGCGGGCGTGGCCATGGCAAGGAGACTGATGCCTTAGACTCACGGAATGACAAGGCTATCCCTGCACAAGGCTCAGGAATGGAAAAGCCTTCTTTTGGTCTGAGTATAGATATTGACAAACAGTTGACATTTAGCAGTGAAAACAGAAAGTACTGAGCATAGCTTCCTCACCCTGGATGACTGAGGCCTGAGACTGCTCCCGTCTGGCTCCATACCAAGCCTGGCTAACCCTCTTCCTTGTTCACACTGTATATAATAAACATGCTGAGGTCCTGGGACGTTGCTGGCACATCTCCATCTGAGTGCATGGCTAGCCTGACCCCAGCTTCATGTTACTTGTCTCTGTTACTTCTTCAATCCCCATTGCCCCAGTCAGGTCAAGGTCAAACCCAGGCAGGTTGCAGCTTCTTCTTGTTTCTAATGGCATAAAATATGCTGTTCATTATTTCCATTTCAAAAAAAACCAGTCAAATCACCTGCTGTGAGTCAAGCTAAGAAGTACGATTACCAGCAATGGTAAGGGAAAAATCAACTTCTGATGGACAGCTGTCCATCTCTACCACATACTACTTTCACACCACTGAATAAATATGCAAACCCTTTCTTTTTCCTATAGAAAACACAGCCCTTGTTTTTTGAAAGCGCTGATGACAAATTTTATTCAGCCCCTACATCAAGTGAAGGCTCTGGAATCTCTGGGTGACAGATGATTCACTCCTGGGGTGGTGTGGTTATTTGTGTTCTGGAAATTTATGATTCCAAATAAAAGCTGTCAATCACCTTCATCTCCCACCATGGCAACATTCAGTATACAGTGATAGGTCAAGCGGGGGAGGGGTTCAACAACACCCATGCTCTAGTTTGGTTTTCTGCCGCTGTGACAAGCGCCATGACTAAAGCAGCTTGTGCAGGGAAGGCTTTCTTTCATCTTACACTTCTAGGTCACAATCCATCGCTGAGGAAAGTTGGGGCAAGAACTCAGGGCAGGAGCCTGGAGCAGAAACACAGAAATAGATACTGCTTACTGCCTTGCTCTCTGGTTCATGTTCAGCTAGTTTTCTTGCACAATCCAGGACGACCTGGACCCTTGCACATCAACCACTAGTCAGTGTAATCCTCACAGACAATGCCGCAGTCCCGTTTGATGAGACTGTGCTTCACTTGAGGTTCCCGGGGTGAATTTAGGTTGTTTCCAGTTGACAACAAAAATTATCCAGCACACCTCACATTCTGAAGAGGCATGTCTAGTAGCCACTGCCGTCATCAGGCTGTAGCAACGATGAAAAGGGAACAAAGAACTTTTCCTAGGGAGGCAAACAGAAGTGCCAGTTCACTGGGAATAGAGAGGGACAAAGAAAAGATTCCATCCAAGTCCAGGTCGGTGAACCAGTGCGTTTCTTTGGGTCACTTCCAGGAGCATGGATGAAGGAAAGGCTGCTGAATCACTGAAAAGTTCCAAGCCCCATCAAACATTTCACTCGGGTAATCTAATACATTGGAGATCTCCTGCAGTGGGTACCTCCAGGCTTGAAGGAGGGAGTGGTGCCTGGAGTCTCAGGTTGGGGTTGGTATGGTAACTACCTCTCAGAAAGGGGATGTTAATAGTATAAGTAGTATGACACTAGGCTTTTACCTAACATTGAAATTGCTCTTCTCTCTGCATCGCTATGCGTGGGCTGATTGTTAAGCCACTCCTTGTTGTATACAGCAGTGGTTTTCCCAGCTATGCATTGCTCTGAGACACTCATTTACAAGCAGCTGTTGGCTCTATTCGGAAAGTGGAAGATAACCAATTACCCGAGTGGACCTGTGAAAGGGACCATCTACCTGGTTCATTATACAAACTGATAAACGGTTCTTTAGATCGCCAGCTCCTTTCAGCTTTCTTTACCACCACACACTGCTTTCCCTTGGCTTGGTTCCACACCCTGTTAGCTGCTCTCCTTGGCAAGCACACCATGGCTCTGGCATCCCCAACATTTCGGGGTCTCCAAAGAAATCCAGGCTTCACCTTCATAGCTGCATGCAACTGCCCCTTCGCCTGTGTGTGGGAATTGCCCCACCAAATGTCTGACCCCAACAGCTTCCCTTAACTCCACTGTGGAGGAAGATTTTATAATCCCTTTATTGTATCTTTCCTAACTCTAAATTCAGAATCACATGGCCAAACTGCCAAATTCTGCTGCCTGTTTGGACTGAAACCTGGCTTGACGGACGACTTACATTTGCATAAGCTTCCC
Organism: Microtus ochrogaster; assembly: GCF_000317375.1. Classification (NCBI taxonomy): domain Eukaryota; kingdom Metazoa; phylum Chordata; class Mammalia; order Rodentia; family Cricetidae; genus Microtus; species Microtus ochrogaster. The sequence continues at coordinate 3,501,547 of NW_004949121.1, read as the reverse complement.
TTGATGACTTCTTGGCCAAGGAAATCCCCCAGGCTTGTTTCTTCACAGATTGCAGACATTGCCACTGTCATGGAGTCCAGCCTCCGGTAGCCCAGGGCTTTGGTAGGATTCCATGGAGTCGGTGAGGCTAGACTTTTCTGAGGAGGGTTAGGGAAAAAGGTTCTCGCAAACTCCCTTGATGGTTTCCTTCTTTATTCTCTTTTTCTTTCTTTTCTCTCTCTTTATTCTTTTTGCTTGCTCATGTTTTTTTTTCACAGCTTTTATATGCCAACAGAATCACCTAGGCAGTACAGAGTCTAAACAGTTGCATTCCATTTCTTAAGTGAATGGTTATAGGGAAAACGTGATTTTCGTCTCCCTCATATGACTAAGCATTTTATGTATTACAGGTGAAAACCAAATTATCCCAAGAACCCACATGCGTTCATACCCAAATACTTGTTATAGATTAACCGTGTGGCAAGCAAGGTGTTTTGCCAGGCCTTTCACTGGCAGGCTGCATTTTGCAGTTACAAAGAAAGGGCCAATTACTTTATTACTTATCTTGAAAAGTAATCTTACAAGGAGTCTTAAAGGAATCACAAACCTAGATTTTTATATATGAAAAAGAATCAGTCAGCTCTGCTTTAAATCTTAGGGGCACATATTCATTCATTAATACTATTTTTTATATCAGGAGACTGAAGGCAGAAATGGGTATGAGGAATTAATCATCACCTTTGGTCATCAACTAAACCTAGAAAGGGGAGCCCATCAGCCAGGAATAACTGAACTGCTTTGTTCTTGTTTCCTGACCTTAAGGAGTTCCACATTCAACGATGTGCTTTTCTAAAACTTCAGATTGTCTTCTTGTGTTTATCACCTCAGAGTTATTTAACAAAAGCATCTTAGTCTGTGCTATTTTCAAAGCTTTATTTCAGTTGTGATGCACTTTGAGACCAGCAAACACATCTCCCGACGTTAAGAATTTAAACTAGCTGGGCTACTGGGACTCAACTATTAGTCACTAACTCGAGCTACAATCCATACAGCTCTTTAGGTGAGACTCACAGATCCTGGCTGTGAAACATATCTTTGTATTTATTTTTATTCATCAAAACTCTGTATAAGCTATCATTCTTATTTTCAAAGTAGACAGTACAAAAAGATGGGAGGGGCCATCTTTTTGACAATCCAGACGTAAAAATGCCCAGTAGAACAGGATGTTTCTAAGAGCTAAATACACTATATCACAGGCAGTGGAGATCTCCCTATGTCCACTCACACCATGCTAGGTGCCCGAGAAAGAGAGCTGAGACAAATGTAAAGACACAGCAGAAACAAAAGACATTCCAGGGTCTGTAGTCCCGTGGCCTTGCCTAAACGAGATTGGTCCATCAGAGGATTCCCTTCTGCTGGGCTGACACTGGGAGCTTCAACTGTAACTCGCTGCTCCTCTGGAATGGCCCACGGCAATTCCACTTAGCATCAGACTTTTCTGTTAACGTTTTTGTCTCCTCAAGCACAGGACATAGTTCCAACTTTGCCTTTCCGTGTTCCTTCTCTCCTCAAACTGTACGTTTTGTATTTCTCTTCTCCCCACTTGCTTCTTTCCATTGCAGATCTGCATAAGTTAGTTACCACTAGTAACCACATGACATAGTCAATACTAGCCTGTCTTGAATCTTCTTTGTCAACCTTATTCATTCCAAACTCTTCGATATAGCATCTGGCAGATTTTCAGGACAAGGGCAGAAAGCAACCACATTCTTTGCCAAAATCTCACAAGAATGTATCTAGGCTGCTTGCTAATGTTCTTCCTCCCTAAACTGTCTTGAGCCAGGACTACAGAGTCTACAACATTCTCATCAATATTGTGTTCCATGTTCCTACTAGGATGGGCCATTAAGCACCACTTCACACTTTCAACCACTTTTCTAGTCCAAAGTCACAGAGTCTTCCATTTTCCTCCAAACAACAGCATGGTCAGGCTTGTTACACTAATTAACTGTTAGTAAAGTTACTGTAATCCTCAGTTTCTGATACCAACTTCTGTCTTGATTACTGTTCTATTGCTGTAAGGAGACAGCATGACCAAGGCAACTTGTATAAACGAAAACATTTTATTGGGAGCTTGCTTACAGTTTCCAAGGGTTAATTCACGATCATGATGGTGTGAAGCAGACAGTCATGGTGTTGGAGAAATAGCTGAGAGCTTTATATTTTCATCCACAGGCAGCAGGCAGAGAGAAACACTGGACCTGATGTGGGCATTTGCAACCTCAAAACCCACCCCCAGTGGCACACCTCCTCCACCAAGGTTACACCTCCTGATCCTTTCCAAATAGTTCATAGCTGAAGACAAAGTTTGCAAATCTGTGTGCCTATGAGTGACATTCTCATTCAAACTACCACACCACAAGAACAACAATGGAAGTTGGTTTGTTTTTTTATTCCCCTGTCATGTGCCAAAGTGTTGCCTCTTTAATGACCAATGTTGACTGTGCAATTGGTTCCTTAAAGAGAAAGGATTTAAACTGTAACAAGTAGGCCATTGGGGGAATGTTATAGAGCTAACCTGTAGCATATGGAATAATGTTTTGTTGCTGTTGTTTGGTTTTGATTGTTAGGTAATAGACTTTCTTCTAGTGAATTTCCCATTGATACCCAAAGTAACCTAACTTCCTTTAGGTAGTATAATTTTCTTTCTTTCTTTCTCTCTCTCTCTCTCTCTCTCTCTCTCTCTCTCTCTCTCTCTCTCTTTCTGTATGTGTGTGTGTGTGTGTTATTTTACCAATTGACTTTAACTACACATACATCTAGTTATCCTCTAAGAGCTTGCCATTGTATTGTCTGTAACCATCAAAATATTTTGTAATTTCACTTTCTTTTTTTTTTATTTTTTTTTATTGAGAAAAGGAAAAAATAAAACAAGTTTCC
>NW_004949121.1:3446483-3493053 GCF_000317375.1 Microtus ochrogaster | reverse complement strand
AAGATCAGGCCTCTGTGCTGGATGGGCAGGTCGCAAACAAGGCGCCAACCCTTCTTCTTCACTTTCTTAATTAACAGATAACATCAGTTAAATGTTTAATATTATTTACCACTGTGTAAAGTGCTTCATGTACCTTATTCCCATTTCCAGTAAACTCTATGACAATAGGTTTCATTACTGTCGTTGTTGTCATTGCTTTGTGATTCAGAAAATGAAAGAAATTGAAAATTTGCATAGAGTGAGAGAAATGAGTAAGTGGGAGAGTCAGAATCTGTAACAGAAAGTGGATGCATAGATGGAGAGGGCACAGTATCCTGGTGCTCACAGTTAAGCACTAGAGAAACCAGGAATGTTGAGCACATAGGATTGCCTCTTCAATGGCAGGGATGTGTAAAACCAGAAGGTTGTTAATAACCTGGTGCTCTTTTGCTATCGGGAGAGCCAGGCTTCACCCAAATTCCTGAGCATTGTTTCTCAGTCAATAGAACCCATTCTTATGAAAGGGGCCTCAGGTGCTTTGCAAAAGAGTATACTATTATGCTTATTCCAGACTTTTCCTTCCTAAACCCATATTCTGAGCATTGTTTCTCTGTTGTGGAACATTTAACTATGTGAAGATGTGTTACACTTGTTTGTACTGCCTTTGTTTAATTATGTAAGGATGTGTTGTGTTTGTTTCACCTTGCCTGCCTAAGACACCTGAATGGTCTAGTAAAAAGCTGAATGGCCAATAGCTAGGCAGGAGAGGGATAAGCAAGGTTGCTGGGGAGAGAAAAGAAGTAGGACAAAGAATCTAGGCTGGAGAGAGAAGAAGAGAGGCAAGAAGGAAGGGGAAAGACAATGACATACTTGGGGCAGAAGCTAGTTGCCAGCCAAACATGGAGACAGCAAGAAAGTAAGATATACAGAAAGAATGAAAGATAAAAAGGCCTGAGGCAAAGCATAGATACAGATAAACAGATTAAAATAAAAACTAAGCTAAGGCTGAACATTCATAATTAATAAGAAGTCTCCATGTCATTCTTTGGGAGCTAGTTGGTGGCCCAAAAGAAAAAGCCTTGTATATTTCTCAGTCAGTAGAACCCATTCTTATGTAAGAGGTCTTAGGTGTTTTGTAAACATCAAGTGCTTTGCAAAGGAGTTTCACTGTATTCATGCCTTAAGCTTTGCTGTGATAACTTTCAAGAGGACCCCCCCCAAGTTGTCAAAAATAAACAGCTTGGGGTCAGACTCTACAAGTTTGAACCAGCATCAGCTAAGTAAGCCATGCTGAACCGGATTTCCTGCTTGCCTCATTTGGACCATTTCTCTGCCTGCCCTCGCACTGGCAAGGTCTCCCACAAATAAACTTTGATTGACAGTTTATATGTGTGCAATGGAGAGAGAGGACACACAGGTGAATCCCAGACACAGTCTTTAAGGAACTTGTTATCCTGGTTTAAAAGAATAAGCTTGATCATTCTGGTTAGTAGTTATTAGTTAAAGAGAGTTTTATAAAGGGACTAACATGTCAATAACAAAGATATTTTGGGTAAGAAGAAACTGGAGTTGAAAATCATAGTCTTAGTTTGAAGTCTGACAAGTTGAGAGAGCTAGGTTTCTGAACAAGTGACTACAGCACATTCTAAAGCTCTAAATAGACTCCTGGGTTTAAACACAGTGGGTGTTTCAAGGAGAGGGCCTGCTTATTCATCCCGGCTGCCCAGCTAGCTTAGCCCTGAAATAACCACACAGAAATTGTATTAATTAAAACACTGCTTGGCCCACTATCTCTAGCCTCTTATTGGCTAACTCTCACATCTTGATTTAACCCATTTCTATTAATCTGTATATCACCACGAGTTCATGGCCTACCAGGAAAGATTTGGCATGTCTGTCTCTGGTGGCTCCATGACATCTCTCTCCTCCTCTGCCTCTCTTTCTCCCAACATTCAGTCTGTCTTCCCCACCTACCTAAGTTCACCCTATCAACTAGGCCAAGGCAGTTTCTTTATTCATTAACCAATGAAAGCAACACAAAAACCCCGCCTACCTAAGTTCTGCCCTATCAACTAGGCCAAGGCAGTTTCTTTATTCATTAACCAATGAAAGCAACACATAAGCAGAAGGACCTCCTACACCAAGTGGGCTGTGAGCTCAAGGGTTATAGTTCAAAGCTGGCCACTTATTTTGTATAGTTCAACTAAGAAATGGCTTTAAATTATTAATTAGAATGAGAACTATATCTTCCTGTTGAGGGTAATTTGACACAAATATTAAGCGGATGAGTGTCTCAGGAAGAATACTAAAAATGGCCCAAGCCTTCCTAGAACAGCAGTTAATCTTAATTTAATGACTGAATTCTGAAAGTTTCTGTCTTTTTGTTTTTAATGCCAATTTTCTTCAGGAGCAAAGATCAGAAGTATAAAAAAATACCATGATACAGACATTTCTTCTAAGTTTGGGGGTTTGGATTTGAATGGAAATGTGAAGACAACTGTGTCCAGGTTTCTAGTTTAGTTCTTGCTAGCAAAAAGAAGAGGAGGAGGAAAAGAGGAAGAACCAGGAGGAGGAAGAGGAGAAGAAGAGGAGGAGGAGAAGAAGAGGAGGAGGAGGAGGTGGAAGAGGAAGAAACAGGAGGAGATTGAAGAGGGGGAAAAGAAGGAAAAGAGAAGGAGGAAGAAGAGGAGGAGGAGGAGAAGAGGAGGAAAAGAGGAGGAAAAGAAAAACTAGTTGAACAGTTGTAGGGATAGTTACATGGCCATTTATTGGTGTGGGAAGTCTTTTTGTATATGTGTTGCTTTTATTGGTTAATGAATAAAGAAACTGCTTTGGCCTGTGTTTGGGCAGAATAGAACTAAGCAAGAAAACTAAACTGAATTCTGGGAGAAAGAAGGTGGAGTCAAAAAGACACTATGTAGCTTCCAGAGGGGAAAGATGTGAGCTTCCATGTGGAACCTTGCTGGTAGGCCACCAGTCTTGTAGTAAAATATAAAATAATGGAAATGGGTTAATTCTAGATGCAAGAGCTAGCTAGCAATATGCTTAAGCTATTGGCCAAACAGTATTATAAATAATATAGTTTCTGTGTGATTGTTTTTGGGAATCTGTGCAGCCAGGAAACAAACAAGCAGCATCCAACAACAATTTATATCTGAAATGCAGCCTGGTGATTAAATCATTTTAAATCATTTTTCTATTCTTAATTTATCAGGTGCCTTTGTGCTTACTCAAGACTTCAACTGTGGCCTTCATACTCTTTATTTAGTGATTTCTCCATCTTACTGATATGAACTAAAACATTGCAGTGCATTTAACATTATTTAGTGGATAGGAGTACCTTTTCAGTTTTGACCTTTGAAATAGGAAGCGAGTCACCATCCAGTGCAACTTTCTCAAAATGGTGTAGGGATGCCTGATGCAGTCTTAAGTATTACAGAGGCCGAGGCAGAAGAGTTACTTAAACCTGGGAGTTGGAGGCCATCCTGGGCAATATAGTAAGACTTCATGTCAGTAAGTAAAGAATGGATGGATAGGTGGAAGGATGGGTAAGTGAGTGGATGGATGGATGGATGGATGGGTGGGTGGATGGATGGATGGGTGGGTGGATGGATGGGTGGATGGATGGGTGGGTGGGTGGATGGATGGGTGGGAGGATGGGTAGGTGGGTGGATGGATGGATGGGTGGGAGGATTTGTAGGTGGATGGATGGATGGGTGGATGGATGGGTGGGTGGATGGATGGGTGGGTGGATGGATGGGTAGGAGAATGGGTAGGTGGGTGGATGGATGGGTAGGAGGATGGGTTGGTGGGTAGATGGGTGGGTGGGTGGATGGATAGATGGGTAAAAGAATGGGTGGATGGGTAGGTAGATGGGTGGGTGGGTGGATGGGTGGGTGGATAGATGGATGGGTGGATGGGTAGGAGGATGGGTGGATGAATGGGTGGGTGGATAGATGGTTGGATGGATGGATGAGTGAATAGATCCTCTTGTACATCAATGTAAGCAGAGGCTTCTCCTTTAAAAAGAAAAACATCTTCAAGTGCAGGTTCCTTGGTGCTAAGCCTTTTGAAACCTAGAACACAGGAATTCACATTTTGGTAGTTGTTGACTCCTCAAGGTTCAGAACCACTGCATGGAGAGGAAGGAATTGATAGATATTACTTTATGACCTCTATTTTTCTCCCCAGGAGCTTAGGTGCTAGCCAGTGTGTTAGAACGCACACCAGTTAAGGGTCTGGAGAAATGCTTTCTCTCCTTGGTGTTGCTCTTTCTTAGCAGATGACCTTATATAGACCACTGAATACCTATGTGCCCCTGCTTATACTATGCTACCAGTTTATTGTAGGGTTAAGATAACATATGTGCACTCTTTATCTCCTAGTAGAGAAATGTGTGATTTTAATAGTGCTAACCCTGTATTCTCAGAATAAATAGTATCGTCCCCCCCCATGTGTGTGTGTGTGTGTGTGTGTGTCATTTAGACAGGACATTGTAGCCTAGACTGACCTCCAACTACCTATGCAGATGTGATACCATAAAACAATCCCACACTAGTTCAGAATTAGGATAATAAAAGAGTTATTTATTTAAGGGGAAAACTTGCAGATTACAGTCCTAAAAAATAGTCCTCTGAGTGCAAACAGGAACAGAGTCTAGCAGCCAGAACAGGAGCCAGAAACAAGAGAGTGGGTGCATGGTTCCCACTGCTTCTTAAACTATAAGAGACCACGCCCAAGTGGGTTGATGTCTTAAAGGCTATTGGCTGAAGGAGCAGAATATGCTCTTAAAGCACAGAGGAGCATGATCTTTAGCTCTGATCCACCTGCCCCCACCCTCAACAAATCCTAGGATTACAAACACAAAGCCACCATACCTGCTTTTGCACCATGCTGGGGATAAGATCTAGAGCTTCAAGCACACAGGGTAAGCACTCTACCAAGTGAAGCACATCCTTATAGTACTGTATTTTTAAGTTGAGTTATCTTATAGACATAGTGGTACACATCTGTAATCTCAGCACTGGGGAGGCAGAGGCAACATTGTGACATTAAGGCCAACCTGGGGTACACAGCCAAGAACCTGCCTCAAACAATGTTATTTCTATTTCCAAAAGAAGGAATGAATGGAATCCCAGGCTAGAACAAATGCTTATGAAGTTCTTCCACACTTATGCCAATAACAAATACCCATTTATGTTGTAATACGAGTGGCGGGGCTGCGTCCCCAGCACCCCAGCCACCTGGCTAGCTTATGCCCCAAAATAACAACACACAAATTGTATTCATTTAAACACTGCTTGGCCCATTAGCTCTAGCCCTTACTGGCTAATTCTGATATCCCGATCAACCCATCTCTAATAAACTGTGTAGCACCGGTCTTATTGGGAAAGATTCAGCATGCCTGACCTGGGCGGCTTGCTTCATCGCGTGCGTCTGCCCGGGAGACGGGAGCATGGCTTCTGAGTTCACTTCCTCTTCTTCCCAGCATTCTGTTCTGTTTACTCCACCCACCTATGTTCTAACCTATAAGGCCAAGCAGTTTCTTTATTAATTAACCAATGACCTTCCTCCATCATTTCCCCTTTTTCTGTTTAAACAAAAAAAGGAAGGCTTTAACTTTAACATAGTAAAATTACATATAATAAAACAGTTATCAAGCAAGAATTACAGTTACAATATTTACATATATTTTATCTTTATCATAACTAAGGAACTATCTATTCTTCAACTCCATCAAAGACTTGAGAAGGATACAATATTACCCAAGCAAACAAGAAATAAACAACTTCCAAACTCTAGAAATGACAGAGATATCTCGCTGCCTGTACAGTCACCCAAAGTTCCTCTGTACCATTGGGGCATCCATCTTCGGCCTACAGGCCCATAGCATCCAGAGACATTTTCATGAAGCAGGAAATTTCAAAGGCAGTTCAGTCACTATCTGCTGTGTCCTACAGAATGTCTCACAGACTCTTTCATGAGTCAGGAACTCCAAAGAATCATCTCACCTTTAGGCCAGTTCAGCAGTCCTCTTTCTGCAGGTTCTTTGTGTCCAGTTTATCTGACAGTCCAGGCAAGAGCAGTTTCTTGCCCAAATGGCTAACCAACTCCATAAGGAGCCTCTTCAATGCCCATCTTCCTTTTGAAGTAGATTGGTGCTGGCAGGAGCAGACATGTCTCATTGTCATGAAAAGCCCTAAGTTATTAAAATATTAAATGTCATTTTCTGTAGTCTTTGAAAGATATGAAGAATGTCTATCTAAAATATTATCGATGTACATCTAGAAAATCTAGCTAACATGACTACAAGCTTCACTATTATTGATAATTATCCATTAACAACCTATATACATTACATTTTTACATGAACTACACAATCACAATACCTTAATCAATATTAAAAATACATATACATATAACAAGATTGACCTTAAATTTATATCAATAAAGTCAAATCCATACCAATGTAATTTATTCATATCTATATCATATCCCCCTTTAAATGTAAAAGAACATTTATAAGCAATATTTGGGAATATGGGCACAATTTTTTGTCTCCAAACTGCTTCCTGCTGAATGGGGGCGTCGTTAATTAGGTCTTTCATGGTATAACCTATATGCTAGATTCCTCTCAGTTGGCAGTTGAGTGAAATAAATTTTTGAGGGTGTTCTCAGCAACCTTTCAGGAGGGCATGGTTTATCATACCATATTGGGATAGAAGCAATCCACAGGGTCTCATCCTCTGTGAAAACAAAAGAAACTCTTTTCCAAAGTATCATATCCTTAGATCCAAATTTTGTAGTCAAAGTATTTTCAAAATATCTATGTTGGATTAGTTCAGCAGCATTTATAAACAAACATCTTTTAGCAGCTGTTGCTCCTTCCTCAGCATTCAAACAATTCAAAGAGAGCATAATAGCATACAGTATCAAAATTCTCTGTTTATTTTCCATCTTTGTATGGCTTTATTTTAACTCTATTTTGTTTATTTTTACTTTTTGAGACAAGTTTTCTGTATATTTGTCCTGGAATAACTCTGAAGACCAGGCTGTCCTTGAACTCTCAGAGATCCCTCTGTCTCTGCCTCCCAGGCATTGGGATTAAAGGCACCTGCTACCACACCTTGAAGTCACAGAGGTCAATCTCCCTCTTCCTTCCAAGTGTTGGGATTAAAGGTGTGTACCACCACACCCAACTACTCTCTTTCTTCCCTTTTTATGTTTTTTAAGAACTTTAGAACTTTTAGCTTGCATTTATTTTTAACACACTGTAAATCATATAAAAATTTTCTTTGTCTTTGAATCTCTTTTTACTGTATCTCTCTCTCTTTTTCTGACCACTTGAGCCTTTAAATTACTGAGCAATATGGGTAGGATTAAAGCCGTGGCTTTGCCCGCTGGATCCAGCCCATTCCTTAGCTTTCTGCCATTCCAAACTTGTGGCTGAGGTACTGGCCAGAGCCGCGTTCAGTGCCACAAGTCTACAGTGTTTCAAGGTCCTTGCCAGCAAATAAGCTGCAACATTATGTCCACAGACAACACTCAAGTCCTTTCTCTGTAGTCGGCCTTCCTGCCTCAAACAGTCAGAGTTTGCCCTGGCAGGATGGCCCAGAAAGCCGGCATTTTAAAACGACACGGGTTTTTTTCCTGCTACTGCTGAAAACAAACAAGCATTCAGTCAGCTTTTCATCAACACCATTTAAATGTTTCATGGCAGGACCTCTTAATAGCTGCAGGATTTTGCAGCTGAATCTGAGTCAGGAAGCCTCTCTTAGATGAAAGCGCTTGCTTGCCTCTAGCAAGTGGAGCAGATCTGAGAAATTGCTGCTACCAAGAAAACATGCTTTACTCTTTCCCAAGCTTTCTCAGGCTTTCAGTGGATTCAACTGTCCACACGTCTGGGCGCCATTCTGTTGTAATACAAGCAGCAGGGCTGCGTCCCCAGCATCCCAGCCACCTGGCTAGCTTATGCCCCAAAATAACAACACACAAATTGTATTCATTTAAACACTGCTTGGCCCATAAGCTCTAGCCCTTACTGGCTAATTCTGATATCCCGATCAACCCATCTCTAATATACTGTGTAGCACCGGTCTTACCGGGAAAGATTCAGCATGTCTGACCTGGCAGCTTGCTTCATCGCATGCATCTGCCCGGAAGAGGGGAACATGGCTTCTGAGCTCACTTCCTCTTCTTCCCAGCATTCTGTTCTGTTTACTCCACCCACCTATGTTCTAACCTATAAGGCCAAGCAGTTTCTTTATTAATTAACCAATGACCTTCCTCCATCACATTTAAGGCTTTTTTTTTTTTTACTTTTTTTTAATACCTATTTTTATGACGACAGTGGTGGTGATGCTTGTTACAGTCTGTGTTACCCTTTCACTTACTTTCATGAGTTAAGATTGTCCAGGTTTGGCACTATGAAGAACTGCCTCTTTTTTGATTCAACTGAGTTTGTCCCAACAAGCTGAAAAACTTTTATTGTTGTTATGGAAGTATGTACACCTTGGGGTTTCTAGTGCCTCCTACTTTTTGTTTAAGAAGAAAGCATGCTCTGTCCAAAATGTATGACTTAATATGATCAGAACTCTTGGGACACGAGACAATTTTCTAGAATCATCACTAAAGAATGCTGAGTGCAGCAATCCCCTGTGGCATGTGAATTGCTGTATACATTCTGTACACAGACCACAAACTATCAGAGTGGACAAGTAAAGAGTAGCTTTCACTAGTTGTTCAGACTGTCGGATCTCCAGTGCCTCTGTGGAGAAGCCTGCAAAGTGGAAGCTGTCAGAATCCTCGCAAAATAAGCAGGGTCAGGTAGTGAAGGCAGCATCCAGAATGAGATGTTTCTGTATCTCCTATGCCTGACAACAGGGAAGCTTCAGCCAACCCCAGGAGGTTGGTTGAGAGGAAAAATAGAAAACACCCAAAACTATTTAAAATAAAAAAGATTATACACCAAACATTGTGTGCCCATGATAGTTGGAAAGCAGGATGTGTTGCCGTCTGGTTGTGTGTAAAGGGGTGGGTATAGCACGATGGTTTCACATAGGCAATGTTTCTAAGCATGAGGTCTTGGGCAGCTGCCTTAGCCATTCCCTGTTTCTATTTTATTATCCATAAAATGAGGCTAGCACTGGACAAGGTGTCACACATATAAGCCCTTAGATGTTGTCATCAGTATTTCTCCAGTTGATCAAGACAACTCATGTAGAGTATCTGACATAATCAGCACTTAACAAGGGATTCTGAAATTTATCAGTGAGTGACTAAGTGACTGAGGAGGTGACAGGTGACTTCTCTTCTTGAGTTTTTGTGGTGGTTGTTTATTTTGTTTGTTTGGCATGGTCTCCTGTATCTCAAGCTGGCCTTGCACTCACTAAGTAGCAGCCAAGGATAACCTTGAATTTCAGATCCTCCTGCCTCCACTCCGGAGTGTTAGGATGACTGGAATGTTCAAGCAGCCTAATGTGGAGAGTGCTGGGGATTGAACCCAGGACTCTGTGCATGGTAGGCCACCGTTCTCCACCCTTAGCCCTCAGGACAGACTTTTGGGACAGCTTCCTCAAACCTCCTGATCTCTACTTAGGTTGCTTTTATACTTCAAGTAGTATACTCTCTACATTTCCCTCTGGTCATGAGACTAATAGCAAATTTGAAAACAAATTTATATTTGAATAATAAATATAGCCTTTGAAGAAATAAGAAATGTTTCTGATATTGATCTGTTTTATTCTGGCTCAGAGTATATTCTGCATATATCTTAAATTAGTTATCTTTATCATAGAACTATATAAATGAAATTGAGAAATATACAAGAAATATTTAAAAAATCTGAAAGGATAGCTGGGTTTATTTCTATCTTATTTATTTTTTTAATGTTACACTTTTAATCCAAAGACTACTGAATGACTGCATGACACTCAAAAGTACCTCTATACTAATCTGTGAAGACTTATGATTAATGCAGGCTGTTCTCAAACATTAAGTCAGACTCTCCATTATGAGTCCAACTTTTTAGGATTTATAATTTTGCAGTTGCACTGCATTGAGAATGAGTTCTCCAAGGAATAAAAACAATTTTTACATTGATTTATCTATTTATTAATTATATCAAGGGCATGTAGGTGCCATTATTATATATATATGGGGGGGTCAGAGTATAGCTTCTGGGAGTCAGTTGTCTCTCTCATGTGAGTTCTGAGGATCCAGTTCAGACTGTCAGATTTGAAGGTGTCTTTGCAGCCCCATCCAGGGCATTTGTAATGGAGCCATGGGAGAAAAGTGAGAGCTTTTCTCTCATGTAGCTTGACTATAGAGATACTACTACCTAGTGCTGAAGAGAATCAAAGACCAATCAAGCTTTCTGCCACCTGACTCATCTTCTGTTGCACCAGCCACGTGACTTGAGCACCAAGGTAACCCTACTGCCATGTGTCACAGTCTTACTTAATGCCAGTGGGCTGAATCCATCAGTGTCAGAGAGAAGACTAACAGAGACAAACACATGATCTGTTTGGCATCCAGAGAATACCAAAGGAACATTGGCATGACACCCACTACTCCTTTCCAAGAGAGAATTGGAGAGCCCTCACCACCCACACTTCCCAGGTGGCTAAAAATGTAAGCGGATCGTTATCGAATAGCCTAGTGGAGTTTCATGATGTTTGAAACAAACTGTCCAAGCCAATATTTCTAGATCAAAAACATCTATGGACTCTTTGTGAGGCATTTTTTTTTTTTTAAAAAGGTCTTTACTTGAATCATTGTGCAAAGGAAGGGAGAAAGTGGCCAGTTGAGGAGAAGTGGGTTCTTGGTCTTTCTGGCTGCTACTTTTTTTTCCCCCTGCTCTTGACAAAGCCAAGTGTTATTGTTCTGATATCAGAACTGACTGCATCATGCTTTGCATAAACGGTTACATAATAATGTGGTTAGCATGTATTGAAATCCAACAGAATTATCACTCAACAGTTGGTAGAAATTCATTGAAGTTTTTGGTATATGAATATCAGTTGTGTTCACACACATTTGTAAACACAAATGTTTACTAATGCCCCCTCTTACAGATTCTTAATTTCATTACGTCATGCATAGGGAAAATATTTTCCATGTAGTTTCTGTTGTACTCTTACTCGAGGTGTCTAGCATTTGAGAGCCACACTTTCAAGCTGTTTTCAAGAGCCTTTTTTAACAGTTTTGATGTGGGAAGGTCATTTGTCAGTCTGTTTTTTCATTGGTTAATCAATAACCAAGAAAACTGCTTGGTCTGATAGGTCAGAAAATTAGGTAGGTGGAGTAGACAGAACAGAATGCTGGGAAGAAGGGAAGTGGACCAGATGCCATGCCTCTCCTCTCCAGGTCAGATGCAATGGAGCCAGACATGCTGAATCCATTTTGGTAAGCTCCACTTTGTGGTGCTACACAGATTATTAGAAATGGGTTAGTCAAGATGTGAGAATTAGCCAAGAAAAGGCTAGATATAATGGGCCAGGCAGTGTTTAAAAGAATACAGTTTCCATGTTGTTATTTCGGGGCATAAGCTAGCCAGGTGGACAGGAGCCGGGCAGGAGGAACGCAGCCCGCAGCTCCTTCAACACAGTTTGACTCTAGTGTATAAAGTACAGGTGTCTGAGTTTATTCTTCCTAGAGGTTTGTGAATCTTCCCAGTTTATATATTCTTTTCAACAGATTTGGCCATCATTTATACACAAATACCCTTCCCTTTTCTCTCTTCTCTAGTGACTTCCTGTGTGTTAGCCAGGGTTTTCTAAAGGAACAAAACTTACAAAATGATTTATTTGATGGTTTATTTGATGGCTTACAGGCTATGTTCCTAGTGGTCCAACAAGGACTGTCTCATGCTGGAAAGGCCCAGAATCCTGTAGTTGTTCAGTCCAACCTGCTGCTGGAGTCCCCGAGGATTGCTAGGGAGCTGCTGGTCTTTAGTCTGCATTGCAGTCCTGAAGAGGAAGGTTCTAACAGCAGCACAGGGACACCTTAGCAGCGCAGACAAGACCATGTAAGAGTGAGTGAGGATACGCAGGAAAAAGCAAGTTTCCTTTTTCTATGGGCTACCTCCATAAGTGCAGCCCAGATTTAGTGTGGGTCCTTCCACCTCAAATAATCCAGTTGTCAAAATCTCCACAGTGTGCCCAACTACTTGTATTTTGTTTGGTTCCAGATGTAGTGAGGCTGACAACCAACCTTAGCCACCACATCTGGATGCTTTTACCATTATCTGGTGATTTTTCCACAGGTTACCAAGGCTCTTTTTCCTCTTCATTTTTATAAATGTTTTTTCTTCAGATTAGATCCTGTCAATTGGCATAGGCTTATTTAATATTGTCTTACAACTTTTATATGTACAGAACTATGTTATATGCCATAGAGGAAGGTCATGGAAGTAACTCATCATCATCATCATCATCATCATCATCATCATCATCACCATCAGTAGTAGTAGTAGTAGTAGTAGTAGTACTAGTAGTAGTAGTACTAGTAGTACTAGTAGTACTAGTAGCAGCAGCAGCAGCAGCAGTAGCAGCAGTATTCAAGAAGCCCTCACCCTCTGGTCTCAGTTCTGAGGGAAAGGCAGGTGTTAGGACTTGCAGGATTTTTAAGTTCAATGGACAATTAAACAAGCAAATCAAAAAGTAAATAGTAAGCAATATGGGATTGTCAAATATAAAAGAAAATAGTAAATACTGTAAGCATATGAACCATAATTGTAAAATAGACATAATCTCTGAATTAGAAAGTGTCATTTAAGTTGAATGTATTTAGTTTGTGTCTTTTAATTTTTATTGATTTTTATTGAGCTCTACATTTTTCTCTGCTCCTCTCCCTGCCTCTCCCCTCCCCCCTTCAACCCTTCCCCAAGGTCCCCATGCTTCATTTATCCAGTTATGCCAGCACGACTTGTTAAATATGCTTTCTTTTTTCCATTTGACATTTTTTGCTTCTTTGTCAAAAATCAGGTTTTCGAAGGTGTGTAGATTAATACCCGGGTCTTCGATTTGGTTCCATTGGTCCTCCTGTCTGTTCTTATGCCAGTAACATAGCCTGTGTCTTTTCTCTGCATGCTGTAATACTT
Organism: Microtus ochrogaster; assembly: GCF_000317375.1. Taxonomy (NCBI): domain Eukaryota; kingdom Metazoa; phylum Chordata; class Mammalia; order Rodentia; family Cricetidae; genus Microtus; species Microtus ochrogaster. The sequence continues at coordinate 3,479,972 of NW_004949121.1, read as the reverse complement.
GAAAACTGAGGACCTAGAATAGCACATTTTGCCAACTCTATAAATGAATTTGCCTCTCTTTCTAGGATACTGTCTTGTCATTTTCTTCATTACATTTTATTTTGTGACAGGGTCTCATGTAGCACAGGCTGACCTCAGATTCCTTATGAAGCCAAGGATAATCATGAACTTCTGTGCCTCCTGCATCTGCATCCGAAGTCTGAGATTTGCAGGTATCAGTCACCATACCTCTCTAATTTAATATTCTTGGTGTTTTTGCACTGTTACTTGGGTCCATATTTGTTTGATTACTTTTCTGAAGCAGTTTTGTAAAGTCTATATTCCCTGTCATTTGTGGTCTCTTGGTCTCCTTCCTGCCGTCTCTTGGTTGTATAGATCTGTCTTCAGTTCAGGGTCAGACTTGATGAACTTCAGGAGAAAACCTCCAATTCTGCCTGTGTGTTTGCTCTCCTTGCAAAATCTTCAAGATCCGCTAATGGTGAGAGAGTCATACCTTGTCACAGTAGCTTTGGGTGTATGAACAGCTCTTTGTGTGTTTCTGGAGGCTTCCACATTCCCAAGAATATGCTGGAGATATTCAAAGCTCCCTCTGGGCAGATTATTGCTCTGCTTTATCATTTTTGTATTCATTTTTGGAATTTTGATCCTCTTCTTACTGCTCCTGATCAATGAGGCTGCATTTGACTGCTCCGATGTAAAACAGTTACCATTGGTTATTTTTAGTGAGTCCTTGGGACAGGTGGCAGGGGGCAGGGGGTAGGGAGCAGGGAGCAGGGGGCAGGGAACAGGGGGCAGGGATGTCTGTTCCCAGCTAAATGAGTTCTAAGTTGAGAGAGCAATGACTGGTTTTGCATTGGATGTTCCAGACAGCTGCCAGATGGCTGGAATCAGGAAAATGATTTGATAATGAGACTCTTAGGGGCACTTCAAAACAAAGCAAATCTACCCATTCCAGGGGCTGCAGGTCTTCCCAACTACTAGTATTGAGGGGTTTGGTTTTTTTTTTTTAACTCTACTGTGGAGCTGGGGGCAATAAAAGGGAAAAACTCATTTTAAAAATTATCTCAAAAATCTTTTCAAATATCAGCACTCCACATCTTGTTATAATAAGCCTTTAATTTCTAGAGATCTGAAAGGGTAATTATGCCAAATTTTTTTGCCCACATTCTCATTGCTTTTACGATACTATAGCATTTTGGAGTTTCCCAATTCTCAGTAATATCCTCTTAAAATAAGAGTTCTAATGAATAAAGAAAAAGTAGTATTATGCCTTTTTTAGTATATGTTCAGAAGTCCTATTTAGTTTATAACTAAAATTATAATATTTTAAAATAAGAAATGCATTTTCTTACCAGTAGGAATAATTTAGAAATAACGTGACATTCTAATTCAATATGATATTAATTGCTTTTATTCTTATACAAAAATAATAAAAGTAGTTGTCCTCCTTAAAGGACTAAATTATATTTCAGTCTTTACACTTCAAGTGCTTTATCATGTTGGAAATGAAGAGACTCGTGACTACGCAGAGAAATGCCAAATTGAACATTAATAAAATATAGTGAATATTTGTCTTTTTTTGCTACCTGACATTAAAACTCTCCTTTCTTTGGGAAAATTTAAAGAAACAGGTGGCAGGCCCTCACCTCAGCACCATATGACACAAGGTTAACCATTCACATACGACTGCCTGAGATTCAGCCTGTTGAGGTACTGAGACAAGGAGCTAAGTTGAGTCAGGACTCTTCTCGGTGAGGTTGGACAAAGGCCTACAATATTTCTGGAAGTGGAATGCTAGGGAGATATTGATCAAGAATATGCCTGAGAGGGGCTGGCTATCCATTTCAGTTTTATAAATGAACATGCCTAGTTCATTCATCATGATAATCTGGTCAAAACTTATTCCTGTTACAGGTTTAGCATATTCTTTCATGAGATGGATGAAGCTCCAAATCTTCCCATTTGAAAAGAGGTTTGGGTTATTCAGAATCCTGTGACTATTTTATGAAAGAAGATAGTTTAAACAATAGACATGATCTGGAGTAGGTTGTTTTCTTTCTCTAATAGTTTCCTTTGAATTATCTGTCCAATATCAAAACTTTGACCAAAGTCTAATGTATTTTAAGTTATTTTTATTTATTTTATTTTTGTGTATGTCTCTCTGCATATTCACATGTGCATGGGGGGACTCACCCATGGAGGCCAGAAGAGAGTGGGATCCTGAAGTAACCCTAATTAATCTTAATCAATAAAAAAAAATCAGAAGTCAAATATTGGGGGAAACCTGGAAGATCAGAGTATCTGGAGCAGCCACCAGTTGCTTCCTACCCGTCTCCTTCCTGCATCCAAAAGGGTTGAGTTCCTGTCTACACCCCACCTTATCACTTCCTGTCTGCTTCCTGAGTGATGGAGTTAAAGGCATGAGCCATGAGTGCTAGGATTAAAGGTGTGTGCCACCACTGCTGGCTTTTATGGTTAACTAGTAACTAGCTCTGCCCTCTGACCTCCAAGCCATCTTTGTTTGCCAGAACACAGTATATCACACAACAAGATCCCCTGGAGGTGGAGTTACAAATGGTTGTAGGATACCCAACTAGGGCTCTTAACTACTGAGCCTCTAGTTTTCAGCTCAAGAGAATCTATCTATTGAACCTATAGCCATTTCAGAGACAAAATCAAGAAGAAAGTCCTTAATGTGCAGCCATACAGACTGAGAAGGGAATATGAGAAGAGATGTATTTGAGCAGATTTTCATGGTTCAATCCCATTCTTCTTTTTCCTTTCTTCTTGGTTGTTCTGTGGCTCAAAGCCAAGACCTCTTGCATTTTCACAAGTGCTCTCCCACTGAGAAATAGCCCCAGTCCAAATATCATTGTCTAGATTAGGTTTGAGGGGAGGGGCAAATTTAATGATGGTAAGTCTGTAATCAGAGAAAAAGGTGTGCTGTGGTCAATGGCTTTGGTTGAATTAAGTTCTTGGAGCACTCACTGCACACAAGCACTGCTCTGTTCATTACATTTCATGAGTTGATTAGGTTATTTGATTTATTTCTATGAAATAAGTACTGATGACACCTTTTCAGTCTCTCTACTTTAGATCTTGAAAACAAAGTACAGCAATCTAAATGATGTATGTATTGGGGAGGCAGCCCACTAGATGGTCTTTGATTACCCACCTTCTGTTAGGAATAGCATGAGACTTAACAATTTGCTTCTGCTGTATCCACGTGTAGCGAAGCTCATCACTTCTGTGATTACATTATTTAAGATGATAACTTTCATCTCGGTAGCAGACTATTGATTCTTTCTGATGCTGTCCTTTATGAAGTGCTTTGTCACACAGAGGAGTTCACGTGGGAAGGGACTGAGAGAGAGCTGCTAACAGCTATCAGAAGGCCAAGGAGTCTAATAACATGAAAGGAAATGGATCCCTCCGTAGTCTGACCTCAGATGTGACCTCAGGTCTGGCTAACATCTTGGCTGCATCCTGGTAACAGATTCTAACCCTGTCACATTATTTCTAGATATGTATCTGACTCAGAAATTGAAAAATAATAAATGAATGATGTTTTAAGCTGCCAGCTTCCTAATGGCCTGATTTGTTATATAGGAGTAAAACAAAAACAAAGGTTTTTGCTTGAGGTCACACAAGTAGAAATCTGAATAGGATGGGTATATGATGAGCAGCCTGACTGTGCTTTGGGATGTGCATGCAGCTCTAGAGGCCTTTGACATTTGGAGATTGTTATTGTCATGGAAGAGCAGTTGTTCTTGCCACCCTTATGTTAGATTTCCCCTAACTAGGCAAGAAGTTTGACAATCAAGTATTAAAAAAAGTCAAATATTCATTACATTTTATTAATTTGCAATTTAGTATTTCTATCCATAGTCACAAAATTAATAATCAAATCATAAATAAGTTGTTTTAATTTTACTCTTTACACTTTTGGTTCCTTATTCTTTTGGGGGACCTGCCACCAGCTCCTAAATAAATACACAGAGTCTTATTCTTTCTTATGAATGCCTTATGAATTTCTTATTTATGGCTAGACTTATTTCTAGCCAGTTTTTTTTAATATCACATCTACCTTTTGCCTCTGGGCTTTTATCATTCTCTGTCTCCATATACCCTTTCTTTACTTCTTACTCGGTAGCTTGCTGTGTAGCTGGATGGCTGGCCCTTTGGTCCCTCCTCTCCTTTTCTCTGTTCCTTGATCTTCTCCTCCCAGATTTCTCCTATTTATTCTCTTTTCCTGCCAGCCCCGCCTATCCTTCTCCTGCCTTGCTATTGGCCATTCAGCTCTTTGTTAGACCAGTAAGGTGTTTTAGACAGGCAAAGTAACACAGCTTCTGAGAGTTTAAACAGATGCAGCATAAAAGAATGCAACACATCTTTACATCCTTAAAGAAATGTTCCACAGCATAAATATTTACTGAAAATGCTTATGCCTGGTGAATTTATTAGGTATTTATTCATATACATTGATAAAAAAAGATTGAGTTATACAAGGAGTAGGGACAAAACTTCGTTTTTGCCCATTTTGATATACAGATAAAAAACAGATTTAAAAAAAAGACAGTGTGAGAGAGGCAGTGGCAGGAGTTACATGTGCGAGGTAACCAGCTTCAGAAATTGTATTTACCATGAAAAGCATTGGCCTGTAGCCTCATCCCATAGACTTCAAATACGGCTCCAGAGTAAAAATAAAGGAGCTCAGAGTTCAACTTGCAGACAGGCACCAGTCCTAACATCGTTTCAGTTGAGTGTGGAGCTCTCTATGCTCAAGCAAACTTGCCTCAGGCCTTTACCGAGTAGAAGACAACACAAGATGTTTTCCCAGCTAACAAATAACATGGGATCATCCTCATTGCTGGGGCAGATCATTCTGGCCCCAGTGGCATCCTAGGGAGAAAGAGCAGAGGCTTCATTCCGACAGTGACGTTCTCTGTGCTTGGGACCAGGAGCCCAGGAAAGAAAGCAGTAGCCAGGAGAAGCAGGCAGGGTGCTTGCCTCTCAGAGTGGAGAAGAGAAGACTACAGCCACGCAAGCACGAGGGCCGTCGGGTTTGAGTGCTAGCTCAGGTGTGGAGGCTGAAGAAGCTAGGGCATTTAGGTTATGCAAAGATGACAGAAAATAAATAAGATATGAAATAATATCTACAGTTGCTTGCTTGATCAGAATACCTCCTGTGTAAAATCGGTAACGGCTTCCAGAAGAAACTTGTTCCTGAATATTCTATGCTGCTGCCATAGGGTTATTTGAAATATCAAGTAAAATCATGTAAAGTATTTTTGAGAAAAGGTGCATTAATTAAGGACATCTACAATCATTGATATTTAAGTTCCTCTTTGGTGGAGGGAGAGAGGAAGGGGAAGAGAGAGAGGGACGAAGAGATAGAGAGAGATACAGAGAGACAAGGCAGAGAGAGGCTAATGAAGACAATTCCAGACTGAACAGATACAAAAACATCTCCATTAAGTAGTTTCAAACCCACTGAAACTGATGTTTTGATCATGATATTTGTCAAGTTAATATCTTCAGACTTTCATCTGTGAGCGATAGTGAAGTGATTATGCAAATTTATGCATAAAATAAGAAGCCCATATGTGCTTAGAGGCAGAGATTTTTAGCCAAAATGCTAATGATACGGCACAACGGTTAGCGTTTGTGCCGATTTTAATTCAGAGCATGCTGCAAATATGTTATCTGCTAAACAAGAGCAGGCAGTGCCATTTTCCTATGTTATAAATTCCAGAAGTTACTACATTTTAACTGAGCAAAAATATGTGAATAGTGATGAAATCTTGAAAGGGGAAACACCAAAATGTACCCAAATGAAGTTTTTAGAGTTTTTAAAATTTTAATAAATCAGATTCAATGACCTAGTTGAACTAAAAACATGATCAAAACTATATGCAAATTTTGACATTATGAACATTTTAAACATCTGTTCCACAAACATTAAGCGTTTACTACTTAAGCTATAAAAGTAATTTTTAAGAATACCTAGTATTCAAGTATTTGAATAAAAATGTCTATTTCCTTAAGGAGTTTACTAACTGTATTAATCAGCTTCATATATATATTTCACTATAATGAAATACCTAAAGCAATAAGCTTGTGAAGCAATAGTTTATTTTAGCTCATGGTTCTGGAGGTTTCCATCCAAGATGAGTTCATCACCGAGTTTCTGGGGAGGGTAACACATTACACTGGGAACATGAATAAAGCAAACCACTTCTTGAGCAAAGAAGAATGAAAAGGGAGGAGTGATGGGGGATGTCACAGTCCCCCTTAAGGAATCCCCTCAAGGTATGATATAAAGCTATCCCAGAAGCCTTCACTGCCTAAAAGTCCCATCACTTCCCAAGGCCTTACTCTGTGGCCCTTTCACACATAGTAATGGCAGGGAACACTTCCAAACTGTGGTACTGGTTGAAAGAGAAACTGAAACAAGAACATAGGTCTAAGACAGACCAGATGCTACATGCTAAAGCACTCTAGAGGAGGTCCCAGGGAAACAGATGGAGGAATAATTGTCTGAGATTGGCACTGCTAAGGGCAGCTGAGCCAGATTTTGAGCTAGTATAGGATTTCTCAGATGTACTTTGGAAGAAGCAACTTTGAAAAGACCAGTGGAAGGGATCTGAATATAACATCCAAAGGCTGCTGCATGTAGCTCAGCTGAGAGTATTTGTGTGGCTTTAATGCACTGGATCCTGAGTTCAGTCCCAAGCAGTCCATAAAGCCAGTCTGATGGTGTTTGCCTATAATTAACACTTGGAGTTGGAGAAAGAAAGACCCAAAGTTTTCAGGTTCAAAGTCAGCCTCAGTCACATAGTGAGTTCAAGACCAGCCTCAGCTATGTGAGACTCTGTCCACAAAAAAAGGGACATTAACTAACAAAAGAAATAGAATTTGTCACCCAAAATAAGCGAATTTGGCATGAGAATTGTTTTGAGCTGTAGGAATTTGTGTTTCTGAAATCATTTTGGCTGGAAGCAGATGCTCCAACATTGAGATGTCACTTAGCTCCTCCCCAGGAGCAGTGCCAACCTCAGAGTCAGAAAGTTCGCACCATAAGGAAATGCACCTGTCACAAGATCGTCACATTGCTCACCTTTCCTCCCAATGGCCCAATGTCTTCCTTAGAACATTTGCTTTTCGAAACTTTCCCTGATGGCCAGCTTTCACAGTGCCGGAAGGGACTGCTGGGGAGAAAACATGAGTGGTTTTACCCAAAACTGGATGCTGCATCCTCCAGCTCTGACCTGCCAGTCAAAATGTCCCCACTGGTGCAATAATGTCAAGACTGTTTATGGGGGCAACCAACCACTCTCTTTATTGGATCTGAGGCCTGTTCTTCAGGAGGCAATTCAGACCAGGTACAATAAACACGGGCTGCTCATGCGTGCGTAAGCATTGCCGGGCAAAATGAATGAATGACTGTAAACATATTTCAAACCCGCATGTAGGGAGTCAGAGGCCCAAGGGGAGACCCTTCTATGTTATAAATGATCACGCTGTCAAACTGCCATCTAAATGTTTACCTTCATATTCATAAGTTTGTGCTGTTCTCCACCTGAGTCAGGGAAACATCTTTCTGAAGAAAGCAGTGGTTAGCGCAGAGACCCGTAACTGTTGAAAGTGCTGAGAAGAAGTGATCGAGTGCTTCCCCGGAGGGTCTGGGACGGTTCACCAGGCAGCGTGCGAAGAAGGGAAGAGCAGGACTGCGCTGTGGAATGCTGTCCTCAGGACCTGCTGTCGCATGCATGAACTCATGTCTCTGGTCTTCTGCTCAAAATTACAGCATGTTGGACGGTCAGTTGACAGATGCTGGGGAGAGAAATCACATTTACATGGGAGGGGGCGCGGTGGCCACTGGCAGGTTGCCCATGCCCCATAGATGCTCCAAGCCCATGCACATATGGGCAGCACTAATTGGACTCCGAGTTATAAAAAATAATTTGCTTTTTAAATCAATTGACCTATCCCTTCTCTCCATTCACCATACTAAATTATGGATGTCGCCCCTTTTGAGTCACTCGTGGCTGACGATGCCCATGTCTAGAAACAGCTGTTAATCTACCTTGCAGGACTCCAGTCAAAGAGCCAAAGATTTCTGAAGGGAAAAGCATTGTCCTCTCCTCCTCCGAGAAGCAGCTAGCATATGAAGGGGAGTCAGCATAGCATGGCTCGTCTGAAAAGGCAGACTGATGGTAAACTAAGAAGAGAGTTGTTTCCTTCAGCCACGTAAACACCGAAAGTGTTCGCACATGACTAGCAAATGATGTTCCATTTCTTTTCTTTTTTTTTTTTCTTTTTGGTTTTTCGAGACAGGGTTTCTCTGTAGCTTTGGTGCCCGATCCGGAACTAGCTCTTGTAGACCAGGCTGGCCTCGAACTCCCAGAGATCGGCCTGCCTCTGCCTCCCAAGTGCTGGGATTAAAGGCGTGCACCACCACCGCCCGGCTTTTTCCTTTTTTTGAGATAAGGTTGCTCCATTGGCCCTGTCTGTCCTGGAACTCACTCCGTAGACCAGGCTGGCTTCCTGCCTCTGCTTCTGGAGTACTAGGATTAAAGGCATTCACCACCGCCCCCTGACTGTGTTTGATTTCTTAAATCTGTTGCTGTGCACCCCGCACTGTAGGTCTGAGAAAGGAGAGTCGGAGGAGCCGCGATTTGCTGAAGGCAAGAAACAATTATTCCCATTTTTACTGTGGAATTACAAACTGCTAGTGCAAAGTTTTGAAACTACTCTTTTCTTTCAAACTCTTTAACTCTGGAAACCCTGGATAGAACCCAGTTTTTAGTATGCCCAAACCCATGCATAGACTTGGCTGTGTTTTCAGGTGCTGGTAGGCCCACTGAAGACATGCAGCAGGTGATTGGAAATAGGGACAGAGATGCTCTAAGAGAGTGAAGAGTTAGGCACTGCAGGGATGGCTCTTGCAAGGTGCCTGCTGTGTAAACACAAGAACCCCATTCACTCTCTGGCACCACATAAAACGCTGGGCATGGTGACATGCTTGTAATCCCAGCGATGGGCAGCTGGAAACAGGCTGATGGCCACAGCTGGCCAGCCAGCGCAACCTAATCATCTAGTCCAGGGCTGCAGTGAAACCCTGTCTCAAAACCAGAATGATAAAAAGGCTAGGCTTGAGAAATGACACCCCAGGCTGGCCTCTGGCCTTCGCATGCGCTTAAGCACATGTGTGTACTTAGGTACACATGAGCACAGACACATGCAAAATAAATACAAATTTTAAAGAATGAATTTATCGAAGAGTAAAGAGTTAAATTTATAGATTTCAGATACTTTTTTTCATATAATTTAGTCAGTTAGGAGTAGGTGGATAGGCAAGAAGGATAAAAAATGAGAATGAAATATAAATTTTTCAATGACAGATGGCCACACAGGGCGAATTAAGGCAGGACATGGATCCCTGAAAATCAGTCTGGCCCAGAAACCCTGGGGTAAGATCGCAAAACCCACATCACAACCAGCCGATTTTTATCATTATAGTTCTCTCTTTTTAGAAGGTTTATTTACGTTATGTAGATGAGTATTTTGTTTGCATGTATGTTTCTCCACTACATGTGTACTATGCCCACAGAAGCCAGAGGAGGGCACCAGTCTTTCGGAACCAGGGTCGTGGGTGACTGTGAGCCACCGTGTGGGTGCTAGAAATCAAGCCTGGGTGTTCTGTAAGAGCAACAAGTGCTCAAGCAAGCTGCCGTCTCTCCAGGTCACACTTAATTCCTTCTGTGGTTCACTGCCCAAGAGTGCAGAGATGAATGATTCCATTCGGGAGATTTGCTGAGGACATTACCTGCATTATCTCATTCTGTTCTCACAGTTTGGTGGGACAGCTGCTTTTATGACTCTCATGTGGATTACAGGTATGTAAATTGATGGAGAGGAAGCTCAGTGAGCTGCCTAAAAGCATGAACAGGTTATTATTAGTGATAGAAGAGCTGGGTCATAGTCTGTTCATTCTAAGTACCAGTCCTCCTCATCAGTGTTCTTGTCTTTCCTGTTGGTATCCATCCCAAAAGACAGGAATCTCTTATCTATGTGAGACATATAAGAGTTAAAAAAAACTAATTTGCTTAATAAAAGGTATTTCATTTTATTTTTCCTATGGTGAAATGAAAAACATTTAACTCACTGTTTTGTTTCCACATAACAAGAAAGAACAAGAAATTTTATTTTTAGTGATATTTTATTTATGTTTTGTGGGATGAAGGGAAAGTGGGAATAAAATGAAGAACAGTAGTATGAAGAATTAAGAAAACAAAAATAATTAGAAAAACTAAGGAAGAAGAAAACAGATGAAAAGGAAAATTTGAAATTCCTTAAACCTCTAATAACCACTGCATATTAGTTCAGAATTGACAGGGTCCTCACTAAGAATCAATGCCTGATTTTCTTGAAGCCATAACTCACTCTCTGGAACCAAGACTAAAACTGATGGTACTAGAACTTTAAATGTAGATGATACACACCCATGACAAGAATCACCCCGTCCCCAAGTATTGGTTAAAATGTCAGGACATACAGATTCATGGGCAGAAATTAATCTTCATGTTCAGTTGTAGTTTAGTGGAAGAGGGTTCCAAGCATTTTGGTAGCCATCTTACATGATGCTAAGCCTAAAGTAAAAGTCAATTTAAAGAAATCCAAGCAGACCTTAGTTATTAATGACCCCATTGATTTACTAAACTAACCCATTCAATAATTCTTAGCTCCCTAGACTCCTTGTCTAATGAAGCAGTACTTATATAGCACACAGTCAATTCTTACCTCTTTCATTATTACATCACAGTGATAGGATGCTAATGAATATAATTAAGCTACATGGTATATATTATTTCAAATTTAAGAATATCAAAGTTAAGCAAGGTTAAGGTATGTATCCAAAGGCAACTCGTTAATGGCCATCTTAGTTTCTTTTTCCTGAAGCTGTGATCAAACAGCCTTACCAAAGCCACTTAAGGGAGACAGGGCTTATTCTGGCTTGGAAGTCAAGGGTGCAGTCATGACGGTGGAGATGTCACCGGTCTAGGAGTTTGAAGCAGCTGGTGAAACCACATTCACAGTGAGGAAGCTGACAACACCGAACGCATGCTGCTTCTCAGTTCCCTTTCTCCAAACATGTAGCATAAAATTCCAGGGAATGATGCTATACACAGTGGGCATGTCTTCCCACTTTAGCTAATACAACCAAGATAATCTCTCACAGGCATGTGCTGAGACCCATCTCCAGACGATTCTAGAGTCTGTCAAGTTGACACCAAATGCCAGCTAGCACAATGGCTACACATGACTGTGGTCACCACTTTATGTTCCTCTGCAATGCTGGGCTGCCGTGGTTTTTTTTTTTTTTTGGTTTTTCGAGACAGGGTTTCTCTGTGGTTTTGGAGCCTGTCCTGGAATAACTCTTGTAGACCAGGCTGGTCTCGAACTCACAGAGATCCGCCTGCCTCTGCCTCCCAAGTGCTGGGATTAAAGGAGTGCACCACCACCGCCCGGCTTGCTGCCGTGTTAAGAATGATAAAGACATCGAGAAATGACAGAAAATCCAGCGGATTTAAACAGGGATATCTCAAGTTCAGAAGTTCAAAAATGTCAGAAACTTGGTAAGTTTTATTGCTTGACAACTTCCCACAGTTCTTTAATAGTCAAACTGCCAGTCCTTGCTTAAAATGATGAAACTAGAGTAACCCAGAAATAGAAATGTTTCTTTGGGCTTTCTTGTTAAGTCATCCTCACAGTATTTTATGGTGTGCATAAGACTAAGTGCGTGGGAAAAAATCCTCGTTTCTACAAACCAGTTCTCCTCCTGCCTTTTAACGTAGCTCCAGCAATGTCAGTGATATGAACAATTGTAATGTTTAAAGTGCTTTAATCTAACTTACATCTTTTAATTTATTAATAATAAATGCCTTAGGGTTTCTATTGCTATGAAGAGACACCATGATCACGGCAACTCTTATAAAGGGGAACCTTTGGCTGGGGCTGGCTTACAGTTTCAGAGGTTTACTTCATTATCTTCATGGTGGCTTGCAGGCAGACAGGGTGCTTGAGGAGGAGCTGAGAGTTAATACATCTTGATCCACAGCAGGCAGCAGAAGCATCTGTGCTACATGAGTGTATCTTGAGCTTGTAAGACCTCAAAGCTGGCCTCCACAGTGACGCACTTCTGGCAACAAGACCATGTCTACTCCAACATGACCACACCTCCTGATAGTGTCACTTCCTAAGTGCCTAGCATTCAAGCACATAAGTCTATGGAGGCTCTGTCTTCTCAGATCACTACAATAAGACTGAAACACTACACACTACACACTACAGCCACTACAACAGTAAACCATTGACATTGGGCAAAGTCAGGAGTCAAACAGAATTCTCAGTGTTTGCTCAATGTCACAGAAATCACAGGGCGACACAAAGGTGATTTCCCAAACGCAAAACAAAGCCAAAAAAAAAAAAAAACCCAAGTAAACCAACCAACCAAACAAACAAACAAAAACTAAACTAGACTGACAATAACCAATTATGGAAAATATGATTAAAGAAAATAATGGCACAAAACTCCTACCCACATACATACATACATACATACATACATACATACATGCATACATACATACATAAATGGAGGTGGGAAGAAGAAAGTTCAAGACTTCATTGAGATCCAAAAGGCAATAAAAAGCAAACCCTAGAAGTCATCAGAACAGAAATGTGTTTGGAAATGGTTGGGGGTGTGGGGAGACAGTGGAGGTCAGAAGGAAGTCGATGGGAAATAAACCTGAATGGTTCTGAACCATAATTCCACTCCCTTTTTGGTAGTTTAAAGAAGTATTGGCTCAGTTTCAGTCTCAAGAGAGACAAGCTTCAGATGATGTCAGCATCCCTGGCAGACGAGGCTGTTCCCAGAGATGTTAGTGTGCAGACCTTGGCCCCTGGTGTGCGCAATGCCCTGTTCTATTTATGGAGATTCTCTGATGTATTTCTTGTTATTTAGAGAGACTAGATGTTCCCTAGACCCTCTTAGCTAGCCTGTAAATACACGACAGAGTATCTGAGCGTACTCACTCTCATGCATGAAGGAGTTGTCTGTGCTGTCTCCAGTTTTCTGGATATCTCTCTGTTGCACCTTGTCCACAGTGCATACAGAGTGCTTAAACCCACTCTGTAATGTCAACAACCTCAGAGAATGGTTTAGGGTGGAATATTATTCCTCTCATGGGTTTCTAGATGAGAAATCATCCATTTTAGTTGTGTGTTAGTGAGATTTTTCATTGCTATGGCACAAACCTGAGAAAAATAACTTAACAGAATGAAACATATTTTCACCCCAGGTTCCATGCCACAGACACTTGACTCTGCTGCTTCTGGGTCTGTACATGATAAGGCAGCTTCATGGCAGAGAGCATGTAGCAGAACAAAATGCCCACCTTGTGGACAGGAAACAGAAAAAGAAAGCAAGGTAGGAGCTGGGGGAAAGATACCATCCTCATAGACACCCTTGGTTACCTGCTTCCTCCAGCCATTTCCCATAGTTCATAGCTGAATGGGGAACACTGATTCTTGTATTCCAGTCTTAACTCCTAGTATTAATGTTAACACATTACACAGTAATCACATATACTATATCTATCCATCATCTATTCATCCATTGATAGAATAAGTTACAGAATAGCTTTTTGTAAAAGGATTAAAAATTCAAAGACTTCAAGGAAATCTCTCTGGACGCAGAGGCTGAAAGCTGAAGAGATGCAAAGAGTAAATTTGTCTGAGAAGACCCCGGTGCAGAACTGATGGAGGGCTACTGCAGAGCCACGCCACGGGGTCAGAGGTTTGAACTGAGATCTAGGGATGCGCAGAACCATAGAAGCAAGGTGAGGGACAATGGAAAACTGTAGAGGCGCAGTATGGGTCAGGATGAATGAGAGGTAAGCAGACGGGTGGTGGTTCTAAGCTTCTGGGCCAGCTGTGTGCACTGAGCTCAGCCTCCACACTCAGGAATATGGAAGTTCTCTGCCTGTCAATCCCTTGAGGCACACGCTGGTTTGTCAGATGGCAAGTCACTGGAGAGTATTGCCAATACAGAGTAGTAGTGTAGCGTCTTCCTATTTATGGGGTTCAGGAAGGGGTCCTGCACCCTTTCACGGGCATTCTCAATAAGATTTCTCTCCGGCTTAGTTTTCCTGATATGCTCATATTTTTTCTTCTCTTTAGGAATATTATTTCTCAGCGCCTCATGAGCAGCGCCAGACTGATGCTGTTGTTTATGTTCTCAGGGAGGTGCAGAGTCTTCCAGCCTCTGCATTTGTATTCAAAAGGGAAGTACTGCATGCAAAATAGAGTCTCCCAGACAAGCTGATTTAGACAAAAATGCAGTAACTTAGAACAGGGCGCAGCCTGTTGTCTACATGAGGATGGACGGTTAAACTCATGAGTCTCTTCTGGGACATTCTAAATGTAAGTTACGGTGCTTGCCTAGGGTGGAAGGGCTGGCTGCACCACCGCTTTACTTTCTGTTGGCGGGAGCAGTGTCCTAGTCTCATTTTTGCTGCCGTGGCAAATATCCTGCTCCAGAACAACTTTGCAAGAGAGGTTTCATTAGGCTTGCAATTCCAGGTAACAGTCCATCAATAAGGGGAGTCAAGACAAGAACACAAGGTAGAAGCTCGAAGGAGGGTCTGCATGCTAAAACACAGTGCTACATCCAAGGGAGGAAGTGACTTCATAGCCAAAGAGACATGACAGGACCTATGAGGATGACGCTTGTTGGCTGTCAGGCAAGCTTCTGCTCAGCCAGCTTATACAGTCCAGGTCTACCAGCCTATGGAATGATGATGCCCACAGTAGGAGAGCCCCCCCCCATTTCAATTAATAATCAAGACAGTCCTCCACAGATATGCCCAAAGGCCAATCTGATCTAAGTGATTCTTCAAATGAGATTCTTTCCCCTATAATTCTGAGCTGTGTCAAATTGATAATTAAAGCTAACCAGGACATGCCACTCTATGGTAGGGTCCAGACAAGACTGGGATTAACTCTGAGTGTAGGACCCTCTGACAACCCCTCCCCAAACATGCCAGGCAGCATAGTGGTCACAGCCTGAGAAAAACACAGACTCCCCAGGTTTGAGTTTCTGAACATTCAAAACATTGAACTTCTCATCACTGGGAGTAGGCTGAGAAAAATCTCAAACACATTTTATTAACTGTTGCCCATCACAGCCTTGCATTTCACTGAAAACAACCTGGGCTGGACCCATTCTCTTCCCTAGAGCTAATTAGTAAGTCAGATAATATTGATTCAACCTTTTCACCGCTTTGTAACTTTAACTCTTACTAGTTTTAGCTCCTAACAAACTAAAGATATTCCATCTGTGCTGTGTTGAGAATTCTACACATTCTAAAGACAGTTTTCATCTCTGCTCTGATTTTCTTGTTCTTACTAAAGAAGGGATTGTCTTAATTTTCCTGTTTTACTAAGTGTGTAAGCACTCTAGACTCTCAAGGCCAAGCCTGGAGCACAGTGTGTAAGCACTCTAGACTCTCAAAGCTAAGTCTGGAGCACGGTGTGTAAGCACTCTAGACTCTCACGGCCAAGCCTGGAGCCCGGTGCACTTCAAAGAATTGTGACTGCTATTTAACTGAGGGACCAGAAGCAAATATTAAATTTCAGAAATGTTCACCTATCTATCTAAGAACCTAAAAGGAAGATACATTTGAGAGGCAAATGCACAAAGCTATAAAGTCAACAAGTTAGGGTTGTTGTAACATAGCACACTGAGTTCCTAATCTCTACTTCTAATGGGTTCTTTGAAAAATGATCTTTCTTTTCTTTTGAAATGTATTTTCTTCCCCTGACCCCTTTTGGGACAAGCTCTCACGATGTGGTCCACGCTGATCTTAACCTCACAATGTAGCCTGAAGGCCTGGATAAATCCAGACCTCCCCAGCAGGAAGAAAATAGCCAAAAATCCAAGCAGGAAGAGAAGAATCAAAAATCTAGGATTAGCCGGTTAGTGACTGTGTTTCAGGAACTAGCTAAAGATAAAGTTAGGTTGTAATCTTGAGAAACAGGGAGTTTTCCCCTTGTGATTGTCATTGTAATGTATTTTAAGAACTAGCTGATTATGACCTTGGGAGTGGTCCTGAGAGGCAGCGGGTTGCCCCCTTGTAATCTTCACTGGTATTTTCGGAATTTTCTGTGACACACTCCCTGCCGATTCCGGATCACTGGGCTGTGGTTTCTTCCCTTAAAAATCGCTTCTCCCGGTCACTAGCAGTGGAACTCTCCCCCTGTGTAGGTTATGAGTCCTGGCCCCAGTGCACTGGTTCCCATCTCATCTCATCATTAAAGCCTCGTGTGATTGCAGCAAGGATGGTCTCTTGTGAGTTACTGGGGGGATTGTGTTATCCTTGAGTGAGAGTCTCCCCAGCACTGGGGGTCTTTCAGCCAAGGCTAACACTGAACTTGGGGTTGGCTCTGAGTGCTCGCTTACAGGTGCTGGTCACCTGACCAGTCCGGGCTTGGTCTACAGTCAAGAAGAAAGATTTACAGGATCGCTGTCAGTGGAGCGTTGGTTTCTGTTCTCCACTTCAACACCTACGTGGGTTTAAATGCAGGAACTCTGAGCATAAACATTTTTTAAAAAGACTTATCAGGTCTTGAGGAGCGTGCTCTATGAATTGTAATCTTAGAATAGAAATAAAAAAGTAAAGCCCAGTGGTAAATTTGAAGTGTTAATTGGATGGGAGAAAATAGAAATTGTTTTACTTCCACAAGACATCTAATTTTGTCTGGAATTTTGTGAATTTGCACAAGGTGAGGAAAGAGCGAGCAGCGTCCCCATGAGCCTGCCTCGTTCATCGTAGCACAGGCTTCTTGTAGGTGACATGGCACAGATTCTTAGAGCTTAACAAGCGTTTTCATAAAATCACCTTACTAGGTCCTCAAAAGCGTGCATTTATACACATATGTCAAGGTGATGTAGTGAATTCTGGAGCTGCAGTAACACAGACTCGGATGTGAAGGTCACACTGTGAAGTCATCATGAAATGAATTAATTCGAATTTCCATCCTCTGACTCCAGGCCAGGGCTGTTTTATGCAATTCAGATTAAAGCATACATCCTTCCAGAGAGGCCAAGGATATGATTAGCTCATCAGTAACAATGGAATGTGTAATTTTGGAAACATGTGAGAACTAAATGTAATGCCAAGGACCAGCTCAGATAAGTCCTTGCTAGTCTATTGTCAGACACCTTTGTTTTACAAATAGCAAAGATGCTATTTGCATTTTAATTCCCGTTCCTGGAAAAGGCAGTTACACCGTGCACGAGGATGCCTGGGTTCCTGAGGCGAGGCACTGGCATCCTGTCTCCTTAGCAGACCTCTGAATCGAAAGGTGTGGACATCAAGTCTGGGCGGGGTCACAGGCCTCCCAAAGTCCCAGCAGAGTCCCAGGTGACAGTGATTTTTATGTAGAACTGGAGCTGCACTGAATTTTTTAAAAAGTCTCTCTCTGCTGGGCAGTGGTTATCTTTTGTTCACCATTGTATATCAAAGCTGACTGAGTGCCTGAGCCTGGGACAAAATATGTGCTCAGTAAATATTTGTTGAACAAATGAATAGATGGGTTTAATCATTCTCAGCAGGCCTTCGACCCTCATAAAGACGCCATGACCTTCACCATCCAATTCAGTTAGTCCACAGTAACTGAGTACCTTCTAAACATCAAACTACTTTACATGTTAGTGATAAATGAGTGGAAAAAAGGCTCATTAAATTTATATTTTATAGGCTAGTGACATAAATAAAAGGACAAAAATTTGAACTATGTAAAATGCTATGATGAAAGCTAGGGTATAAAGCAAGTGACTGGAAAGATGATGCTGAAAAAATAGTTGACTTAGCTCCCAGGCAGAATAGCCAATGATATCTGTAATCTATGACAATTATTTCTTTTATTAAATTGATTTTTATTGAGCTCTACTTTTTTTTGTGTGCTCCCCTCCCTGCCATTCCCCTCCACCCTTCAAACCTCCCCCCAGGTCCCCATGCTCACAATTTACTCAGGAGATCGTGTTCTTTTTCTACTTTCTACTTCCCATGTAGATTAGATCTATGTAAGTCTCTCTTAGTGTCCACATTGTTGTCAAAGTTCTCTGGGATTGTGGTTTGTAGGCTGGCTTTCTTTGCTTTATGTTTAAAAACCACCTATGAGTGAGTACATGTGATAATTTTCTTTCTGTGTCTGGGTTACCTCACTCAAAATAGTGTTTTCTAGCTCCACCCATTTTCCTGCAAAATTCAAGATGTCTTTATTTTTTCTGCTGTGTAGTACTCCATTGTGTAAAAGTACCAAGTGCCCAGGGCGATGTCCTGAGTTAGTTCCTTGGGCAGCTGAGGATAAGGAACCTGAAATGGCTCTATCCTATAGCCATACTGATGAATATTTTGCATATCACCATAGAACCTTCATCTGGCAATGGATGGAGATAGAGACAGAGACCCACATTGGAGCAACGGATTGAGCTCCCAAGGTCCCAATGAGGAGCGGAAGGAGGGAGAACATGAGCAAGGAAGTCAGGACCGCGAGGGGTGCATCCACCCACTGAGACAGTGGGGCTGATCTATTGGGAGCTCACCAAGGCCAGCTGGACTGGGAATGAAAAAGCATGGGATAAAACCGGACTCTCTGAATATGGCGAACAATGAGGGCTGATGAGAAGCCAAGGACAACGGCACAGGGTTTTGATCCTACTTCATGTTCTGGCTTTGTGGGAGCCTAGCCAGTTTGGATGTTCACCTTCCTAGATATGGATGGAGGGGGGAGGACCTTGGACTTTCCACAGGGCAGGGAACCCTGACTGCTCTTTGGATTGGAGAGGGAGGGGGAGAGGGGTGGGAGGAGGGGGAGAAGAGTGGGAGGAGGGGAGGGGAAGGGAAATGGGGGGCGGGGGGGGGGAAAAAAAAAAAAAAAAAAAAAAAACCTCTAAGGCAGTTTGCAGTGCCCAGCCAATGCTAGCAGCTCAGACTTGTGAGCAAGCAAAAGCAAGAGTCTATGAAACTCAGAAGGGCCAGGCGATGGTGGCGCACGCCTTTAATCCCAGCACTCAGGAGGCAGAGGCAGGCGGATCTCTGTGAGTTCGAGACCAGCCTGGTCTACAGAGCTAGTTCCAGGACAGGCTCCAAAGCCACAGAGAAACCCTGTCTCGAAAAACAAACAAACAAACAAAAAAACTCAGAAGGATTTTATCTTATTATCAAAACAGTTTCTAATTTGTCTTGGTTTTCACATGACCCTTCTAAAGAAAGATAAAGCTCAACAACAACAAAAATGTAAAAAAAAAAATTAATAATAAATAAATCTAGTTCAATGGGAGTGTAAAAAAAAGTACCACATTTTTTTTTTATTCATTCTTTGATCGAGGGGCATTTAGGTTGTTTCTAGGTTCTGACTATGACAAACAAGCTGTTATGAACATAGTTGAGCACATATCCTTGTGGTATGATTAAGCATCCTTTGGATATATACCCAAAAGTGGTATTACTGGGACTTGAGGAAGGTTGTTTCCCAATTTTCTGAGAAATCGCCACACTGACATCCAAAGGAGTTGTAACAGCTTGCATTCCCACCAGCAATGCAGAAGTGTTCCCTTTTCCCCACAACTTCTTCAGCATTAGTAGATCAGTAATTTTGATCTTGGCCATTCTGTATATTTTAAACTTATTCTATTTCATCAGATATTTTCAAAAGTTGCAAAATTTGTAATAGAGTTTGCAGGAGGGAGGGAATAGAGAAAGATTCATCAATGAATCTTGATTTATAGTCAGAGAGAAGAGGTTCTGATGTGCTATTTCACCATAAGAAGATGACAGATAATATAATCCACCACGTAAACAAACTGAATGAAAAAAATGCACATGATCATCTCATTGGATGCTGAAAAAGTTGTTGACAATATCCAATATACTTTCGTGGCAAAAGTCCTGGAAAGATCAGGGATATAAGGGACCCACCTAAACATAATAAAGATAAGTTACAGCAAAGCTATGGGAAACGTCAAATTAAATGAAACAGAGAGACACTGAAAGCTATTCCACTAAAACCAGGAACAAGACAAAGCTGTCCACTCTCTCCATGTCTGTTTAATTTAGTACTTGAAGTTTTAGCTAGATCAACATGTAACCGACAGAGATCAAGGGGATACAAGTTGGAAAGAGGAAGTCACAGTATGGTTATTTAAATCTGCCATTTATTTGGTTTTCTCCTTCCTAACTCAGGCTGTTTAGTAAATTCATTTTGATTATCATTCAGTTCATATAATATAGAACATCCAAATGAAGCTTCTCCGAATTATTATGAGATAATTTGGTATTCATTTTTTAAAAAAATATATAAAATATATAATGTACATAATACCTACATTACAAAAATTACTTGTAGATCCTGAGTTAACAAATATGAGGAAGGCAAAAGTCCCAGCTCTGAAAGAATGTACCTATGTATGGGCAGTATTTTCACATGGATTTAGTCATCTGAATTTATTTAATGCCAGATGATGATTTTCATACCTTATAGTCAATTTTTTTTCTGTGCAGTAATTCCTTAAATGAAATAAAAAAGGAATTCAGATGCCTTTCAAAAAGTTAGACTTCAATGGAAGTACTACAGAAGAGGGGACAAGAAGATTCTTAGAAAATCTGCTGAATATCAAACGCATGTCAACATGACATCAACAAATGAAGCTGGATATGGGGCCACAAGTTATAAAACATACACGAAAAATATTTGTCAAACTGAGCAGTGTTTTGAAGAATTGTTTTCACCATCACTGAGGAGTGTCAGAAGGTTTTGCTGGGGACAGAAGTAAATAAATAGTAATGAAATGTTATATTTGAAAAATCAATCAAGAGAATAAAAGGCAGTAGAACATTGCAAACCTAAGAGTAAGATAGCAAGGAAACTCTAAAATGGTATTTATTAAATCACTCAAAACATTTCTTTTATCTTGAGTGTGAAGATATTTGATTTGAAACAGGCACATCAAAAGAATGTTTTTGTATGCTGGAGAAAGGGCTCTCACCATACAGACCTCCTGAGTGCTGAGATTATTTTTTCTTTATTCAAATGTGATTTTTTTCTGCTACCATGAAAACTGTCTTATTAACTCTAAGATTATTAAAACAAATCATTTATATTTGACATATTAAACAACCCCATGAAAAGAAAAAAAGTAAAATAGTTTCTAAAACACCTTTTTTTTTTTAAGCAATCTAAGTTGTTATAGTGGCCACATGCTGATAACTCCAGCACTCTTGCTGTAAAGAGAATTTTGGAAACTTGAGGCCATTCACCCCTTTACCCTGTTAAAGCAAGTTGTAGGCTTTCTGGGGTATATAAGACTCTGTCTTAAAACTATCGAACAATATAAGGAAGCAATGTGAAAAGCAGAAAATCGTGTGAAAGACAGTGCCTTCATGGCTGCTATCCTAGTTCTGGGTTCAGTGAGAGATCCTGTCTTATGGGAATAGCACAGAGAGGAAGAAGACACTCACCATCTCCTTTGGCCTCCACACTCACAAGTGTACCCTTGTGCTCATACACCACACACATACACACTTGCACAAGACCCCCCCCCCCAAATTCACAGTGTATCCATAATGACTAGATGCCTAAGAAAGATAGGCATAATAAATTGGCAGGCATTTTTAAATGGCACTCTCCTGCCAAACCCATCTCTAAATATACAACTCATGAAATGAGATAGAAATGACCCACTTAATCAAATGTTTTCTCAGATAAATAATGTGTTTTCAGTATTAAGATTGCATTTGTTGGACAGTCTTCATCTATCTATGGGAATAAATATTTCCTAGGCACACCACAGGGGTAAATACATTGGATAAAAAACAAGAGGTGGGAAGGAAGAAGGAAGAGGAGGAGGGGAGAAGGACAAGAGGAAGGGAGGGGGAAAGGAAGAAGAAAACAGAGGGAGGAGAAGGAAGAGGTGTAAGGGAGGGACTAGAGGAAAGAATATCTAAGGGGAAGATTTCTAATGTTCTAGCATACATTTCTGTTCTTGTTCAATGTGTTGTATATATGCAACTCTGTTACCAATGTAACGCAAATTTTTAGCCCGTGAAAGTTATTATTACCAACTATTTAGGGTAATAAGGAATGTCAGTTAGCAGTTAGTCACCTACTACAAACAAACTTGTCGTCATATTAGGTATGTTTTCAAGGTCAAATTGAGATAATTTTAGATAGATTTGTGGTCTGTAGAAATCATCAGAATATGTCATGTAAGATATTTTAATACCATAGTTTCTTTTTTATGATAATGAGACATGTCTGCTTCTGGCAGCACCAATCTACTTCAGAGAAGATGATGGGCATCAAAGAAACTCCATATGGAGCTTACTTTCTTTGTGGCAAAAGTTAGCCACTGGGCAAGAAAGTACCCTTGCCTCGACTGCTGAGAGTATGCTGTCCAAATTGGATGAGCAGGACACAAAAGAGAGTGGCTACCAAACTTTATTACAACAAGGTAGAACAGCCCTTTAGAATATCCTGCTTCACAGAAAAGTCTGTCAGATATGCTAGGCTGGTAGGGCAAAGATGGATGCCCCAATGCCACAGAGGAACCTTGGGTGACTGCCCAGGAAGTCAACTGTTTCTGTCATTTCTCACATCTTTTGGAAGCTGCTTGCTTGCACTTCTTGTTTATTCAGTTAATATTTTCTTCTTGGGTCTCTGATGGAGCTGAAGACTTTATAGTTATAGTTTTCCTTTTTTACCAGACTCAGAAAAGAAATTTACTAAAAAGGTGTAAGGTGTATAAGGTAGAGAGACATAAAAAGACAATTTTAGGTTGGTAATGCAAGGTAGAATAGAAAGTGAATTAGGTAGAACACTTTGGACTCACCAAGACAGGATAGATAATGGAGTATTTTCTCTGAATTTGTCAAATGCAACCCTAGACATTGTTGATGTATTTATTGCTTGTATGTGTTATATATAGTTATTGTACTTATTGAACATTGTTTTTCTTATATCTATTATTTTTTATTTTAGATGAGAAAATGAGAAAATGTGGTGATATTTTGTTTGTGCTTTAACAGATAAAGCTTGCCTGAAGATCAGAGTGTGGAGCTAGCCCCATTAGTTAGCCAAAGAAGCCAGGCAATGGTGGCATGCACCTTTAATCCCAGCACCTTTGATCCCAGCTCTGGGGAGAGGAGACAGAGGGAGATAATTTCTATGAGTTCAAGGTCACCCAGGACTATGCGAGATTGAATCAGTCTAAAAGAGAAACAGAGGCAGGTGGTGGTGGCTCACACCTTTATTCCCAGCACTGAGGAAGTGGTGACAGGAAATGATACGGCTGGGCAGAGAGAGGAATATAAGGTGGGCAGAGACTGGAGCTCAAGGCATTCAGTGTGAGGGATGGTAGAGACAGGATACCACGTTCAGGACTTGGTATGGCTAAGAACTAGTAGCTGACCATTCTGCTTCTCTGATATTTTAGTTTTCAGCCCCTAATATCTGACTCTGGGTTTTTATTATTAAGACCAATTAGGAATCACGCTATATCGTGCAGCACTTCCTAACTCAGTTTCTTCCAAGCCTTTCCAGCCTTGCTGGATCCCGCCATCTGAGTATGTGACTCTCAGCACCACATACATAGAAACAATGTTTTCCTGATTCCCATTTCCAGCTTAAAGGGGACTGTAGAGATGGCGTGGTTTATTTTCTGCGGTCACAACCGTATCAGTTGACTTTCTTATTTCACTTGGAATGTTATTAAAGTTTCCTTACTTCCCAACGCCCAATCTGTTTTTAGAATAAACACTACAGGGACAATGATTTTCATTGTTAGCAGAATTAAAAACAGCTTTAGCTCCCTGACTCTCTGTGTGGCTGAAATCCTTTCACATTCTTTGCACTGAATCTGTGTTCTGAATCAAATGCTTGCTTTCTTTTTTTAAAGCAGAGCTTTCCAAGTTCATTGACACATTTTTAAATATAAGTATGCCTTTGAAAATACAATTTTAAGACTTCTTGTCAGTAGAATTATATTTACTTTTGAAACCATTTCTTTAGTGCTGGTTTGTTCTTACTAAATAGGAAATCAAATATAAGATTTATGTTGGCCCCAAATTAAATGAACTCTGATATTTGCTAAGAGTCCCATGGGACTTAACAAAGAGAAAAATCAGTTTCCCATCTGGTCATCAGCTGCAGTGGCTTTTGTAGTGAATGAATATTTTAATCTCAGAAGGCAAAAAACAGGCAACAAATTAAGAATGCATTAATGAGGATGTTCTAAAGAAAAACTCATACTTATTAAAAATTCAATTCTCATTAAGACTACTGACAAGATAGTGCCTAGATTGCTATTAGCATGCTAAATGACATTTGACTCTAAGAGAGGAAGATGGGTCTCTGAGTGTAGGACCAAAACTATCCTGTTTATCATGGCCCAGAAAGAAACAGTGAACTACTTGAAAAAAAGAATGCCTTGAAAAATTTGTTTAAGGCTTTCTGTGTAACTGTGCTGTCTTTAACGAGTTTTATTTCTGCCATTATAGGCTTTATATATTGTAGACTGAATTAGTTCTGCTTTATATGCCACCATCTTTTTCCTCCACTAAGTTTGATTAGACTGCAAATATCCCTCCTAATAGGAATCATACAAGTTGACTCGATTCTTCTGAGATGCATGCTTTCTAAATTTCTTTCAGTTTCTTCATACGTTCTGTGCTTTTATGACCACGAAGAATCCCTCTAGGTTCTCACTTCTAAAACTAATAAAGCTAATTCACCAAGGCCGGAAATCCTGGAGTGATTGATGGAGTTTAATTATACCGATAGAGCAAAATAACCTGCAGTGATAAGTGGCTGATGACTGGTGTAAGCCAGAGCCACCACGGAGTAAAGAGCCACCAAGGATGAGTGTGCAGAGGCTTGGGACAGGCTGATTTAACAGTGTGGGAATCAGCAGGCACATATGCAGCAGGAAGAGCAGTGAGCCTGAGTTTGCAGGGGACAGTGACTGCCAGTCAGCTTCATTGTTTACAGATGGAAACAAGCACCCTCAAGTTGCAATAGGAATCAAAGGCAAAAGGTATGCAAATGAATTTTAATTCAATACCTATTGGATAATAATTTTCCTAAGAAAGATCAGTGTTGAAGGGACCCCTCCCTGCTTTTATTTGTTGATAAACAAAGAGAGGAAAGTGAGCTATAATTGGGTTGACTGTTGAGCAGAACCTTGATCGGTTTAGGAGTTACACCTGGATACGTAGCAGTTTATTCCTATCATAGCCTCTGCAACTTCACGGAAAGTTAAGTATGCCGGCGCTTATGAATAATGCAGGTCTTTCTAAAGCAAATTTATCTTATGAACCAAACACTCTCATTTAACAATGTAAATAATAATGGGGTAGGTAAGATAGTTCCATCTCCCCAAGGGCAAGGACCTGAGTTTGATTCCTGGATCCCAAGGTGGAATGAGAGAAGCAGCTGCTGAACCTCTACATACAAGTTGTGGAATGCTTGGATCTGTAAACACACACACACATAAAAATTAAGTTAAAGGGCTGGAGAGATGGCTCAGAGGTTAAGAGCATTGCCTGCTCTTCCAAAGGTCCTGAGTTCAATTCCCAGCAACCACATGGTGGCTCACAACCATCTGTAATGAGGTCTGGTGCCCTCTTCTGGCCTGTAGGCATACACACAGACAAAATATTGTATACATAATAAATAAATACTCTTAATAAAATAAGTTAAAAATCCTTAACGACTGAGAGTCAACTAAGCTGGGCTCATAGGGGCTCACAAAGACTGAAGTGGCAAACACGGAGCCTGTATGGGTCTGAGGTAGGTCCTCTGCATATATCTTATGGCTGTGTAGCTTGGTGTTCTTGTGGCTCTCCCAGAATTGAAGTGGGGATGTCTCTGACCATTTTCCTCCAGCTCGGTTGCTTTTTTCCTGTGATATGAGGGTTCATACCCAGTCTTATTGTATCTTATTAGAGCACGTTTGGAGGCTGTAGCCAGGAGTCCTGCTCTTCTTTGGAGGGAAATGGAGGAGGAACTGATGTGGGGGAGAGAGAAGGTGGGGGCAGGGACTAGGAGAGGGAAAACAGTGGTTGAAATGTAGTGTATGAGAGAAAAAAAAGTTTTAAAAAACAATTTAAAAATTATGACAAAAATGGTTTCCACAAGAAAATTCTTCAATTTTAACAGCACTCTCTTTTTCAATTTTCTCATAGTTTCATATTTTATATTGTATTTACAAATATCAAAAGAGCAAGCATTATTTCTTTCTCCTGTTACAATATTTGTTTAATTTTACCTTAACTGTACCATATACTGGAAAACACGAAACCTATTCTTATAAAACTAATCAGTGACTTAGCTTTGTTAACATAACACCCAAGGTCATCCTCATGACTATTCAATTCAAAGATTTTTTTTTCCAGGATCAGATCTTATCACATTTACTCTCTTGTTGCATTTACATTCTTGTTTTAATTTATTGTTTCTCTCCATCTGAATGTACCTGATAATAGTATCCAACACATGTTTCAGGATAAATAGTTTTGCAGACCATTATCTTTGTACTAGTAAATAACTCATTCAAATTTCAGGATGAGTTATGAAATTGCACTTGGCTGAAAGAGGAATTTACAAAATAAAGCAGTGGCTAACCACTGGAATTTTCCATGCATTTCTACAACTATAAAGTCAGTATCCAGACTTGTAGAGGTACAGAGTTGAAAATTTCAGTAGTACTAAACACTAATTATCAGATGTGAAAGAGCAAAGGACAGATAATAAAATCTCTGAGGAAAGACAGTACTTCCAGCTGTGTATAAACTTATTGAAACCCTGGACTCTGCTTGTTTAGACAGTAGGCAACAGTGTCTAACTTGAACACACAGCACCCACCCTGAACAACAACAACAACAAAAGACAGAGGATAAAGATCATGGAGAAAATCATCTAACAATGTGCTCATTGGCAGATATGGACAACAGGGAAGATTGTCTTTGTCAATTGTAAAGTTTTGGAAGTTGCTTAGAATGCACTTCCTGTTTACTTAGGTAATATTATATCCTTCTGGACTCTTTGAAGTTGAAGAGTAGATAGTAATAATATAATTTTCCTTAGTTATGAGAAGAGATAAAGTAAATATAAATATTAACTGTAATTTTTGCTTGATACCTGTTTTGTTATATGTAATTTTACTATGTTTAAGTTAAAACCTTTCTTTTTATTTAAGCAGAAAAGGGGAAGTGATTTGGGATATCCCTTTGTATGCTGTGATTACTATTGATAAATAAAGGAACTGCTTTGGGCCTATAACAGAGCTATAGGGAAACAGAGCTAGGTGGGGAAAACTAAGCTGAATCCTGGGAGAAAGGAGGCAGAGTGAAGAGAAACTATGTAGTCCTGCCAGAGATAGACGCCGGTTGGAATCTTGCCGGTAAGCCACAGCCATGTGGCAATACACAGATTAATGGAGATGTGTTAAATTAATATGTAAGATTTAGCCAATAAGAAGCTAGAGTTAATGGGCCAAGCAATGATTTAATTAATACAGTTCCTGTATTAATTAAAACAGCAGTGTTTTAAATAATATAGTTTCCATGTGGTTATTTTAGTTCTTGGCAGCCGGGACAAACAAGTGGCCCCCTCATTACTATAAATCCTTTTTATTTAGACACAAAAGGGGAGGTGATGTGGGATTTTCCTCTGTATGCTGTGATTACCATTGATTAATAAACTTCTTTGGACCTATAGCAGGGCAGAACTTAGTTAGGCATGGAAAGCTAGGCTGAATGCTGGGAGAAAGAAGAGCAGAGTCAGTGAGAAGCCATGGAGCTGCCAGCAGAGACAGACACACTGAAACTTTGCTGGTAGGCCACAATCTTGTGGTGATGCATAGATTAATGGAGATGGGTTAAATTCATATATACGAGTTAGCCAATAAGAAGCTAGAGTTAATGGGCCAAGCAATGATTTAATTAATACAGTTTCTGTGTGATTATTCTGGGGCTAAGCAGCTGAGAACCAACAAGCAGCCCCCTGCAACACAAGGTTCTCAGTTTGGATTTGGATTCTGCATAATGAAAATTTAGTTAATCATTTGATGTTTTCACATAATAGCATGCTATAGGTGACCACTATTGCCTGTTTGCTTATTTTGTTCTATGTCGATTATTTGTTTTGTTTTGTTTTAAATTAGCATATAAGATGCTAGATCTCATTACAACATTGTTGGAGAAAGTGTGTTTTAATGATTCTGGTTGCTCCCATGGTATTTATTTCCTGCTACCCTGAGCCCCAGTTGTAACCTCCATAGCTCCAATTTCAAGCAAAAATATTGGGCTCCTATTTTTTCACACCTTAAAAATAAAATGTATTCATAATTATACTTTGTTATATTTGACCCTCTATGTCCTTCATTCTCCTCTTGCTTTAATGGTTTCCTTGATCCTCCATGAAGTTGTTCTTCTGAGTCCTGTGTGTGTGTGTCTGGATCTCATGTGTTCAAATGTAGGTTCTATATCTAGATAACTATTTGTTTTTGAGACAGTCACGTTATATTAGCCCTGACTGTGGAGTTCACCAAATATAGCAAACTAGCTTTGAGTGTGCCATGCTCCTCCTGCCTCTGTTCTCTGAGTTCTGGAGTTACAGGCAGACAGATGACATTTTCTAAGGTAATTTTCATTCTTACCTTGAAGTGCCCCTTCTTTTGGACATCAACAAACAAACACAACTAGTAATTGTGGTGTGTTGGGGCTTCTTTGTCGGAAACAAAGTACTTGTGATAACTGCAAAGAGAGAAATAAGATAATCGACTTTGCAAAAAGCCATGCCCATGTTTCAGGGAACTGAGTCCTGCTGGCTCCACCTCTGCGTGTCTTCGGAGTACTGTCTAACTATCTGGCTCTCATTCACACTTTCATTCTAAGTAGATAAGTAATCCGGATGAGTGTTCTTTTATCAGGGTTATAGCTGTAGGATGGAAGTACCACAATTATAAACTATGCAGGTATACAGACCAATCAAATCCCAGATATGAGCCGTACTAACGAGTGGTAGGTACTAGTGGATGCTAGTGGGCTTAAGTTTCTGGAAGCATTATATCATTTTATAGATTCTACAAGTAATCAGTGTAGAATTTGAGGAAAAGAGAAATTGTTGCTGTTTTAGTTAAAAACAAGGTAAGCTTTTTCCTTCGCTGTTTTTGATCTGCATTCCATTAATAACTGAGAAACATTTATTGAGATTATTTTATTTTTTATTTTTTAAATGTATTTATTTATTTTTAAAAAACAGTCTTTTCCCATTTTACATACCAATCATGGTTCCCACTCCCTTCTTTTCTCCTGCTCCCTCCCTCTTCCTCCTACCCCAACTTCATCCAATCCTCAGAGAGGATAAGGTTTCAGTGGGGAGTCACTGAAGTCTAGCACATCACTCTGAGGCAGGACCAAGGTCCTACCCACTAAATCTAGACTGAGCAAGGTATCCCTCCAAAGAGAATGGGCTCCAAAAAGACAATTCATATACTAGAGATAAATCCTGGAACCAATGCCAGTGGCCTCACAGACTGCCCCAGCAATACAACTGTCACCCACATTCAGAGGGCCTAATTTATTTCTATGCTGGTTCCCCAGCTGTCAATCCAGAGTCAGCGAGCTTCCATTAGCTCAGATAAGCTGTTTCTGTGGCTTTCCCCATCATGGTCTTGATCCCTTTGCCCATATTATCTCTCCTCCTTCTCTTTAACTTGACTCCAGGAGCTCGGCCCAGGGCTTAGCTGTGGTTCTCTGCCTCTGCTTTCATCAGTTTTGGGATGAAGGTTTTATGATGACATTTAATGTAGACATCAATCTGACTATAGAGGAAGGCTAGTTCAGGTGCCCTCTCCACTATTGCTTAGGGTCTTAACTGGGATTATCCTTGTGGATTCCTGAGAATTTTCCTAGTGCCAAGTGTCTTGCTAGCCTCAATAATGGCTCCCTCTATCAAGATATCTCTTTCCTTCTCTCCGCCTCTGTCCTTCCCCATCCCATTCCTTCATGTTCTCCTCTCAGCCTTCCTTTTCCCTCCACCCCACAACCCTAAAAGAGACACACATGGACCCCTGTGCGAAGGACAATGGGCAAGATCTCCTGAGATTGTTTTCAATAATAATAAATGCTCCAGTTTTGAAAAAAGGTCTCTTAATGATGGTGATAAATGCATAGAAAACCTTCACCTTATTATTATTAATTACACACCTTTTAAAAACACTGATTCCTTTTATATAATCTGCAGAATAATGTTTGATGCAGGTCTCATCTGTGTGTGTGCGTGTGTGTGTGCGTGTGTCTGTGCGTGTGCAGGCTGCTTCACACTTGTAGTTTAAAATCTACCATCAACTCATGCAGAGATATTAGTGAGTGAATTCTTAAGTCTAGAATAAATTGTTTAACTTTCCAAGACCTCAGTTCTGTTTCTACCTAAGCTATAAATAAACATCCAGCAACTTAAACGAACTGGCTGATTTAGTGACTTGAAATCACATTCTAGGTTTGAAGCCATGGATTAAAATATATAAAGACTGGGGGTGGAAAGGGGGTGTTTGTTTTTCCTGTTTCAAAACCTGCAATTTGAAATGTGTCCAGTCATCTTGCAAATGTACATATAACATTTATCATAAGAAAAATAGTTGCTAGAATAACTGGACGAAAGTCAGAAAACCTGATTTCTCATACAAACCACCTACCTGTGTACTCAGAGAAAAGTAAATTATCGCTTGTTCTTCCCATCCCCCAACCTCTTATAACATTATAGGCTTGAACTGGGCAGCCTTCAAATTCCCTTTCCACTCTTGAAGTTTATGATTTCATAATTAAGAATAAAAGTGTTTCCCATTCTTTGAGTGTAAAATGAATAATATGTCACTTTCAGCTTGAAAATTTGCCTTTAATCTCGTATAGCACCCCAGACTCCCTGTATCTCAGGGGAGCTATACCAATCACATTCGGTTGCTTTGCTTATATAGTTTATGGCCAGGATTGGTTTGCTTTAGATAACATGCTCTTGTGCTGTGACACCGTTGCTAAGATACCGTTTTGTAAATAAATGTTATTTTAAATATACATCCTGGTGTGGGAAAAGGAAAGACTTAGAAAGCAACTGACCAGAGATTTAAACGATTTTTAAGAGGATTTAGATGGTGTGTTAGAGAAAATGTAAACTTGTCTTAGTGCATCTTAAAATAATTTTTCTATGCACCAAAACTTGAGAGCTCAAGGGCCTGTGGAGAGCAATGATCAAAGCTGAGACTAGTCAGATGATGAGTTATTTTCTGACCAGAGTGACTGGTCAGTCTGAAAGGTCATTGATATTATCATGGTAGGTTCTGAAGGATTCTTTCAAAAGTTACTACTTTGACTTTTTCACTAGGAAAAAAAATGGGAAAAAATGTAATGGCTACTACTCACAAGAGATAAATTTTAAAAGACCTCTTAAGGTATCGTTCCTGAGGGCTAAGGAATTCTAGCTGGGCGACCCTCTTCCAGAGAGTAGTGGCAGGCAATATGCCTTACAGAGATGGTAGGAGAAACTGCTTCCCATACATCCTAGGCTCTAAGGAGGCCAGAACTTTCTATTGCTCTCAGGTAATTTCCCCACTACAACTGGAAATTCTGCAGTGGGCATTGGCTTTTGGAAGTCCAGTTATTATTGTTTGAAATCCTCTGGAGCCCTGGTTCAACAGGAGTGTCTCCTGGATGGAAGAGTATGACAGAATCATAGAAATGAAGATTTGGGGGCAACTAGCTATCAGTAGGATAAACAGATAGAGAGGGAAGAGGGTTTTAAAGAGAATGTTTATTGCCAGGTGTATGTATGGGTTAGTTTTCGTTGTCAACTGGACACAATCTAGAGTTAACTGTGAATGTAGAAAGCTTTCTTGTCAGATTATCTTTGAATCACCAGCTCCCAAATAGCAATACAGGAAGTTATTGTTGATTATGAAAGCTTGGCCTTTAGATTAAGCTTGCCCCCAACTAGCACTTGTAACTGAAATTAGACTGCCTCTATTAATCTACATTCTGCCTCGTGGCTCTTACCTTTCCTTGATGTAGCACATCTGACTTGCTCGGAGTCTCCTGGAGAAATCACCTGTCTAGGTTCCTTCTCCTCTTGCGCTCTCATCCCAGAAGTCCCGCCTATCCTTTTCTGCTTAGCTATTGGCCATTCAGCTCTTTATTCCACCCATCACAACACCACATCTTCCCACAGTATGCAGATGTTCTACAACGTGTGATGAGGGGAACTTCAATTGGGAAATAGCCTCCATCAGATTGACCTGTGGGTATAGCTGTGGGCGACTCTTCACATGTTCTTCCATACCTCCTGCCTGGCTTTTCTCAAAAGTCGATTGTGACCTGGCGGTGGAAGATGAAATCAACTTGTTCCTCCCCCAAAGCTTCTTTTGGTCATGCAGATATTACTTACATGTATCATATGTGTGATATATGACACAGAAACAGAAAAGCAAACTAGAAAGCCAGGCAATGGCAAAAAGAATCTGGAAGCAAGTCACATTTACTGCTCCAGGGCAGATCTGGTTGACTTGCTCTACTTGCTGTTGGCCAGCTTAGGGGTCTGGTCCTTCTCTGGCTGCGTGAGTGAGCCCTGCTCCTTTTTTGAGGAGTCTGGAGCAAGTTCTCAGTAGCCATCGGCAAGTGCAGTCTTTGCCTAATCACCTCTTCCCTCCAGATCTGAGCTCACCGACCCTTTCTCCAAACTTGTATAGTCACAAAAAAGGATGTGATTTTTGGGCCTGTGGATTAATTAGTTTTTTAGCATCTGCCAAACTTGTTGGTTGATTTAAATGGTAATTGTTTGTGTTAGGCATTGTTGGTTGTGTGTAATTGTTGAGCACCTTGAGAAAATAGCCTGCCATTCATTTCCTTCTAGAAACCAATCAAAGATTGTTGTGGAATGAGTCACCAGGACTAGTTCTTTTCTCTCTCTCCTCTGGAGCTACTATCTCCTACTACTTTCATAATTGTTATTGGTAGACTCTCACTTGCTTCCCTTTGGCAGGCCTACTAGTATCTTCTATACATGCTACACATCTCAGGTCTAAGGAGAAACTCTCGCTGTTTCCCTTACCGTATCTGACTCTGTCTCTAGTGCCTAGCTCAACATGTAGCATGTGGTTGGTTCCTAGTGAATACCTCTCAAGCCAATGAAAATAGAGGAGCAGATTCTGTCACCTTTGCAGGGAATACTGTTTGAAACCAGGGACACTTCCTTTGCATTTCCTTCAGTTTCTCAGTGGAAACAAACAAAGAAACAAACAAAAGAGAGGCTTACATTTTTGCTCGCTGTTTAGTTTGTATGTATTGTTCCGAGTATTGAGAGCCGTGGAGC